>NC_080717.1:2887500-3017500 GCF_019097595.1 Hemibagrus wyckioides | reverse complement strand
TTTGTTAGTATGTATTGACTACTTTGCTAATTCTATCTATCTATCTATCTATCTATCTATCTATCTATCTATCTATCTATCTATCTACCTGCCTGTCTGTCTGTCTGTCTGTCTATCTATCTATCTACCTGTCTGTCTGTCTGTCTGTCTATCTATTATTATTAGTAGAAGTAGTACTAGTAGGAGTATTTAATTAATTATTTATTTATTAACAGTCCATCAGTTGCTCCCTTCAAGCTTCTACACAAAATCCTATAATCCTCCTTTTATCACTTAATAACAATCACTTAATTATCGGAAAGAACCCTTGAAGAATCCGAGCTCCAAATTATTGATCATTATTTACTTCTTAATTTATATCAAGCACCTGACCATGAGCATTTAGCCCGTAGCGCTGTGTCTACTTGCTCCACTCTGAGGGTGAACCTCTCAGGGACTTTAAAGGGTTCATAAAGGCTCCAGTGGGATGATTAAAGGCTATGAGCATCCTTAAATGGTTCAGAACCAGTTCTGATAAGAACACCCAACTTACTGGGAAGAAAAATTATATAGAGTAGTTAAGTGTGTGTGTGAGGATGTGAGTATGGGGGACATACAGTACTATACCACGTCATGCAACAGGAGAGAAGGTTGTTGCTTAGTTACACACACTGTCATCGTGAACACATTCATTCTCATCACATTTCATCATTTTCCTCTTCATTCATTATTCCGTACTTCATTCTGTCACATCCGCTAACATCACAGACTCCATTTCCCACAATCCCTCTGCACTCCCCTTGAAATGTCTTTGTTTTCTGTTTTTGTTTGCAAAATATATTATCAGTTCTCTTAGAAATCCTCCACAGTGTTAAGATTTACCATTTATTTAAAACGTTATGCTTAATTTTTTTTTATTTTTGTCCTGTTTTATCATCTGTGAGCTCTGGTGATGTGTCGTTCATGAATGATTCATTCATTTTAAAACGAATCCTTAATATGACTCGAGAAGCACGAGTCGTCTCAGAGTATGATTCATTTTCGTTCATTTTGTACTTCGTTCATGCACAACATCTTGTAGGTTCTGTACAAGAAACATGATCAGTTCATCTCCCGAGTCATTCATTCATCACGTGACACATCTGTGGCATGAAACAGAAAGGATCAGTTCACCTCGGGAGTCTTCAGGCCTGAGTCGTTTGTTCATTCATTATGTGACCATTTCCTGGATCGGTATCTTACGGTGAATAATACTAATGTAATGTTGTATAATATTTAGGTATTATCATAAAAATTATTTTATTGTGTCTATGGATATGTTTTACTATAGTCACAAATGCACCATTATATTTATAAAATAAAGAAAATAAATAAATAAACAAATAAATAACAAGATTATTATTATTATTATTATTATTAATAATAATAATAATAATAATAATAATAATAATAATATTATTATTAGTAGTATTTATTTATTAATTTATTTATTTTTAAAAACAATATTATTTCGATGTTTGTGTTTCATTTTATTTACCTTCTTATTATTATATTATTATTAGTAGTAGTAATCTTCATGTGCAAAAAATAAAAATAATTTTTTTTTTTATAGTTTTGTCTTATTCTAAACGTGACAAATGTTTGTGTAAGTAGGTGTGTCGAGGCAATTGGCTATTAACATGTAACATTGCAATCATATTCTGTGTGTGTATTTGTACCACAGAATTGAACTCACCATTCCCTTGCCTTATTGTCACACACTTCAATGAAGAAAAATCACAAAATCACTGAAGATGCAGCACGCTCGTCCGCCATGTTGAATTCTGTGAAGGGAACCGTTACGAAACACCTTCCTTGTAAAAAAGTGTGTATCCGTGGCCAAACTTCATACTTCTACTGGAAACAGTAGACCATCCAGGTACCTCTGGGATACTTATTTTAACATACACCCATTTGGGACACCTCGGATACTATATAGGGCGGATAACAGGCGAATTGGGACACAGCACCATTGTTATAAGGTTCCATATGGAATATGGAAATTCTTCTACATTAGGCTGGATATTAGAGCAAGGTTCTACAAAAATACCCTGCATCCCGCTCTCATCCTGGAGCCTAGATTTGATCTCGATCTAGTTTTAATCTTGACTTGAGCAAATAAAATAACTCATTCATTAATTCAGTGCTCTTTATCCACATACCAGGATCGAACCCGAGGTCCCCCGGATGTGCAGTCTGTAATTAATGACAGAATTCTGCCTTGTTATTTTCTCTAAAATCTTTTTGAGATCTCACTCCAGTCCTGTTTCACAGACCTGCACTAAAACACTCTGAGAGGTTATTCAGCTATCGAACGAAATAACTGCTTGTTAGATCCAGACCGGATAGATCTGACACATATCCGACTCCTGAAACCATTGTTACCTCCCTTAGGCTCCAAAACAGAGCCATTGCTAACGTTTTAGCTGTTATTGTATTGTCAGGTGAATAACTTCGAAAATAAAACACCGGCTCGGAAGACGGCCTTCGGGCAGTCGACGCCAACAGAACAAACGGTATAACAAGAGAGCTGGAGTCTGCAGAGAATAAGGGAGACATTTCAAATTTATATCTGGAATTTAAAGCCGGTTCGTGACGATGTCCGGAGTTAAAAGTGCTACACAAATAAAATGGAATTGAACCCAGTGTCATTCGTTTGGACCGCTTCCTTGCTAACTATGCAGTGAGATAATAAAACTTCTTTAAATAAAAATAAAGAATCTAAAGATCTTATCTTATCTCTTGTGTCCTTTTTCCCGTTATGACCTTTTGACATCTAGCCTTCTTCACACTGATCGATTACACACATGCTAATCAGATGTATCTCCTTCAGGGAAGCTTCATGTGATGTTTTCTTTGTTGCCCATTAGCGCTTTTAGGATCGGCTGCTTGAGCATCCAGGTAATCGTCTGTCTGTCTGTCTCTATCTGTCTTGGGTGTCTCGCAGCTATGCCTGTGATAAGTCGAGAGCTTAGTGCTTTTATCTCATCACTCTAAAGCCCTCTATAAGCGCTCTGAATGACAGACTTAGCATTCATGCTTCATTCTAATGGCGAGATGCAGCGTGTGGAGATCGGTAATTACGGATGAAAGAAAGTCAGGTTTCACTTGAGCGGAAACGGTTGCAGAAATTAAAAATCACTTACAGGTTATTGTGTCCTGATGGCCAATGTGTGTGTGTGTGTGTGTCTTTTCTGACAAGTAATGCTTCACAGCCAGATTTTCCCAGGTCAAGTATTAAATATGAATGCCTCTTCTAAAGTGTAATAGCATTATTTTGGGAAAACGTCCTTAGCACATTAATAGAGTTTTATGGAAGCTCATTTGAGGACATTTAAAAAACGTCAAAGAGATGGAAATGTGTGTGTGTGGGAGGGTGTGTGAGTGTGTGTTTGAAATTTGCCTTTTCTACTGGAACTACTGAAGATTCTTCATATTACTAATCAGGACAAGTCTGATTCTGGGGAATCCTGAGGCTAGCACACCATTTCAAATTTCTCTTCTTTTCCTTCCAAGAAGATAGATAAACTTCCATTTTAACCAAATATTTCAACCCATGCCACACTGCAGCACTCTTTCTCTGCTGTTTCGTCACCTTTCCCGTGCCATTTCCCCTTAAAGCCATCTTCAGGGCTGCTGCTTTACTCTGTTACATGCGACTAGTGAGAAGTTTGCTAGACGATCCCTTAGAGGGACGAAGAACGGAGTCGGCGTAACGGCGTGTTGATGTAAATTTAAAGAAAGAAGAACTCCAGTGCCTTCCAGCTCGTGAGCTTCAGCTCTGTTCTGAGTGTGATCCCAGCCAGCGATGCTAACTCTCTCCGGTCGCTAAAGCTTTCAGATTATAATGAGGGAGACAAACATCAGACATGCTGCTGGAATTTTAGATCCGACTGAATGTGATGGAGAATCGATGGGAAAGTTCGTGATCTAGAGCACGGGAAGTAAAGTTAAGTGTCGGATCATGTGTTCGCCATTTATCTTGCTAACTAGCATTGTTAGCATTAATGCTACTACTACTACTACTACTACAGTCTCCTTTATATTTCCTGATTATTTTAGTTTGGGTAGTTTGTGTCTTTAAAACATTATGTTTAATTTTTTTTTTTTTTTTTTTGCTATACTGTTTACTTAAAATTGCAGTTGCTAAATCTTCGTCAAGCCACATCACATGACTTCCAGAAACTTCTACAAATATCACATAATGTAAAATGCTTTTTTTGATCAAAACTGATATTTGCTTGCTAATATACACTTTTTGGCTAGTTTTATAGTTTAAGAAATCACAAATATACTTTTGTATTTTATTAAAATAATATTTTTAGACTGCTTTCTAACCTTTTTTTATGATCTGACCAAGTGTTATTATAGTTACAAGTGTAACATCTAAGAGATTCAAATCTAAATGATTCAGTCTCATTTTCAAAAGTAAACCCCAAATTTGTGCATAATGTTGTGCGAATCAGTAAAATGATCCGGAATTCCCGTCACTAGTGAGCTCGTCTCTCTTTTTTCTGCCATGTCCATTATTTATACCACAGAATTGAACTCACCATTCCCTTGCCTTGTTTTCACACACTTCTCTAAAAAGAATGAAGCCGCATCACGCTCGCCCTCCATATTTGCAAGTTGAAATTGGTGAAGTGAACCCTTATGAAACATCTTCCTTAGAAAAAGTGTGTATCCGTGGCCAAACTTCACTCTTCTACTGGAAACAGTAGACCATCCAGGTATCTCAGGGATACTTATTTCAACATATATCGATTTGTAGTGTATCAATAGTAGGAAAATTGGTGCACAGTACCACTGTTCAAGTTCCATAAGGTTTCCCTGAAATGTACGACCAAATAATTCTTCATTTTTCCAAATATTCTACATTAGGCTGGATACTTGAGCATAGATTTGATCTCAATCTGGTTTTCTAAATGATTTGAAGTCTCATTTTCAAACGTAAACCAAAAATCTGTGCCTAATGTTGTTTTTGCCGTCTGAATGGGAACTCAATCTATGTATATATAAGTATAAAATCTCCCATGTGGAAGGTTTCCCAAGGTCTCCTCACAAACCTCAGACATGACATTGACCAAAACCTCACGATCACCATGGCCACTGTCTTTCTCCCTCCTTCACTCAATTCCTGAGCCCATTAAAACACATCCAGCCTGTTTTAGCTGCCACGTTTCTGCCTGTTTATCGTTCCATCAATTTACCTCCATCTACCTGACTAATGAGTGGAACGGAGAGAGCCGGGAACACAGAACAAATGGGGCAGCTTCATAATTAAGCTTTTGCTAGCGAATTAGGCTGTAGGCAGTGTTCTCCCTGCTCTCTGTGGCCGACTCGTTCGCTAATTTAGCGCGATGTGTGAGCTTCTCACACAGCTACAGTCCCTCTGGACATGCAGGAAAACACATCAGCGGGAGAAAGAGACAAAGAGTTCACAACCCTGTGCATGGCCTTTAGTTTTTACACACATTTCATAAAGCAAAAGGGCATTTTTGCAGAGACGCCGGGGCATTTTTCTACGCCGGCTAGCCATTGTACTGTCCCACACATTTAATTCACGCCACCCCCGTCTCTCAGAGTGCACGGATGGATATCTCTGGGGATGTGCGGCGTGGAGAGAGGATAATAAAAGTCTATCTTCCAGCAGGGTTCGGATCCCGCAGGCGTTTTGTATTTGTAAACAAGAGGGACAGTGCTAGCGCTGGCATTATTTTAAAAGTCTGTCCGCTGGATTCTGGCTCGCCATGATTAAATGCATGGCTCGCTGCCTTTTTGGAAAACTTTCTAAACAGACAGGGTGAATTTACTTCTATTATATCGATGTTCAAAAGCCTGATATGCAATAAAAGGAGAAAAAAATCAGTCTCTTAAAACGTATTAAAGCACTGCATCAGACTTTTTCAGAAAGGCCAGAAGGACATAGAAATATTGGAGATCCTCTGATGCATGTCTACACACATGACAGGACCACTCCATGTCACTTCTATGCAGGTCCAGAATTCCCAGGGGCGGAGCTTTCACTCCTCTGGTCCAAGCTCCAGACCTGCCCCACCTGTTATCCTGACTTTTTGTTTTTGCTTTCTGTCTTTGTCTGAGGAAGATCAGGGTCTCAAATCGCTCTGGACCGTTCCGGTCATATCTTTGGTTTTCTGCCAGTTGCCATGGTTTCCCTGGTAGAATCGGGCTAGAGTCATAGCCATACATCTATCTCATGCAGTAGTTGATGCTTTAATTGAACTCAACTTACACCTGAGACAGGATGGAACTGAGGATCTGAGAGTTAGGGGCATTGCTCAAGGGTCCAGTCCAAGCAACTTGGTGTTTCTTTGATCTGAGCTCACAGTTCTGAGATCATCAGCCCAAGCAGCTGTGGGCAAATGGTTAAAGCTCTGGGTTGTTGATCAGCGGATCAGGGTTTGAGAAAGCTGCCTTGAGGCCCTTAACTCTCAATACTCCACAGGTGCTGTATCATGGCTGACCCTGCGCTCTGACACCATCTTCCAAAGTTGGGATATGTGAAGAAAGTCTTAATGACAAATAAAGACTTATTTTTTAGTCCAATGCTTCTGCTGCTGAGATTTCTCATACTTTGGAGAACTTTGGAAGCTACTGGATTATTCCATGGACTAAGGTAATATCTGGAATGGTTACTGGAGTTAACAAGGAGACCCTGCAATGTCTCTCTCTCTTTCTTTTTTACTGTGTCTTTCTCTCTTTCCACCCCCATCACGGCAATCACAGCCCTAAACAAATATGGCCTTTTACTTGGTGCAGTGCAATAACTTTTGGAATTGATCCCCTGAAATAGCAGCCGTGTTAGCAGAAAAGCTGTTGCCGTTTAAATTCAGCATGCAGCACCCATATTCAAGCCTTGCCAGGTGTTGACTCAGAAATGCTCGCGATGCTAATGTCTTCTCTTGTTGGGCGGCATGTGGAATATAAAACGTCGCGGTTAAGAGCATGCTAACTTTCCTCCGCCATCCATCCATCCATCCAGGGGACGTTGCACTGCTCAATGATTTCCCATCTGTCTTTTCATCCATCACTAATATACTGACAAGATCACTTAGGCAAATCGCGCACTGGCCCCCGCTACCGCTCTGAAGGTTCCGGCGCTCCATCACAGCACCATCCGATAACGGCACTTGGGACGTTTTGTCATTGCAACGCCTGTTCATCGATACAACACGCTAGGTCTGTCTGACTCGCCCTCTTCCACGCCATGTAGATTCCGTTTAGTGTCGGGTCAGTGTTATATGAATCGATATTTGCAGCAGACGATTAGCGCCTTTCCGGTAGAAGAGTCTACCTTAATTACTGCTACTTTAATCACTACAGGCACGCGAAAACTCTGAAATGAATCTAGACCTCAGAAGGCCACCATCAAACCCATTCCTGGAACCGGATTGTCTCACCAGACAAAGAGAAGTCTAAATTGGTAGCAGATTGGTGGACGGTTCACTGACTCTTGGTAAAGTTAAATTACAAGCCTCTCTTTGCGTTTTATTGCACTCTGTTTTTCACTCTGTTCATTTAAGACCTGGGTGAAGAGATCGTCTGAGCGAATCGACTCCCTCCTTCCCTCCATCGCTCCTCCCAATCCCACTCCATTCCCCATTTCTCTACTGGTGTGATTTACAATCATGCATCTTTAATCCATCCATGCATTTAATGAAATGCACCACAAAAGCTTCATCAATTTATATTAGCAGTTCGCTCTGTTTTTTGAGTCCTCTCCCCTTCTCTCAGTCTTTTTTCTCCTAGCCAGATCGCTATGTATGCTAACACACGTCGATGCGTGGTAAATAAACCGAGGTGTGAATACAAGGATGACGCTAGCAGCACGTCTCTGCTAACTTTTCTCTGCCAGACGGCTCCCTGGTTAACGTCACACAGAGACTATTTCTGTATTAAATCTGACAGTCGTTATGGATATACAATATTATGTCTGAATTGCGATGGCACTAGAGTCGGACTAATATTGCACTTTAAATCACTTAAGTAGATCTGAGAAAAAAGTGTAAGAGGTTTATCGATCGCTATAAGATGTCAAACAGTGAGTGCTAATCTTCGCTAGACTGCTTTAAGTGGCATTCACAACTCAAGTCTCTGTTTTCTTCCTAAGCCAATTCAATACTGTGTGCAGCTGAAGGGTCAGTAGATAATAACACAACAGGACACGAGGTGGCCTGATTAAACAGATCCATCTTCAGCAAAGTCAAAATCATTTACACTGACCTACACAAGACAGTTATGACAATTAGCATAAATCTGCATAAATCATTTTAAAGATAAATTCAAACAAGCATCAGCTGCTGTGAAGACTGCTTTTATCAAATGGAATCTATCTATCTATCTATCTATCTATCTATCTATCTATCTATCTATCTATCTATCTATCTATCTATCTATCTATCTATCTTTCTGTTGATTTGTCTATCTATCTATCTATCTATCTATCTATCTATCTATCTATCTATCTATCTATCTATCTATCTATCTATCTATCTATCTATCTATCTATCTATCTGTCTGTCTGTCTGTCTCTATCTGTCTTTCCATCTATCCGTCCATCCGTCCGTCTTTCTATCTGTCTGTCTTCCGTCTCTGTCCATCCATCCGTCTTTCTATCTGTCTGTCTGTCCATCCACCCATCTATCTATCTATCTATCTATCTATCTATCTATCTATCTATCTATCTATCTATCTATCTATCTGTCTGTCTGTCTGTCTGTCTCTATCTGTCTGTTTGTCTGTCCGTCTATCTATCTATCTATCTATCTATCTATCTATCTATCTATCTATCTATCTATCTATCTATCTATCTATCTATCTATCTATCTGTCTGTCTGTCTGTCTGTCTGTCAACACTCTTTCATGCCTCTTTCATGTCAAGACTCTTTCACTACTTTTTCTTGGTCTTTGTCTTCTGTTCTTTCTGTCTGTAGCTCTCTCTGTCCAACACTCACTCACTCACTCACTCACTCACTCACTCACTCACTCACTCTATCTACCTAAAGAAAGAGAGAGAGAGAGAGAGAGAGAGAGAGAGAGAATGGAGATAACGATGGAGAGATATTCTTTTACAAATAAATAGTTTAATCTATTATTTAAAAATATTTCACAATTTATAGTCATTTTTTAAAATTAAAACTAAACATTTTTTTATATTTGCTCTATCATCATTGCAAAGTCTTAAAATCAGCGATAAACATAAATTTCAAACACCTTTATATTAATATAAATTAATATATTTTAATAATATAATATATATATATATAATATATTTTTATTACTTTTGTTTGTTCTTCCTTCCATGCTACCTGTAATATCATCTGCAGCACACGTTTTCAACCCAGCCCTGCTTTATAAACTATTTATGCAGTGCTTATAAATGTGTTATAAACCGTCTCTGCACTTAAAACAAAACATTACCAAAAATTGAAATTATAAAATTGAAAAAACTGAAATTGTTTTTTTTCCTCTGACTTGACCGAAGCTCGAGGATCCTCACCTGTGGGGATTAGTCGCTTAGCTAAACACTGTGTTTATAGTAAATACGCTGGTGCAGTGGGATGTGTGGTCGGTGGAGAAGATTATGGTTTTAGAAGCAGAGACTGATAAAACATGCTGACTGAAGTGAGACGATGTTGGAGATGAGAGATAAAGAGTGGCTTCACAATCGATTTCAACCCCAAACACTGACACACATTAATGTGCAGAATTATCTCTGTGTAGATAAAACAAAATCCAACAGATGGTCACTTTGTTAGGAATGCTAACGAAGTGGCTTAGTATCTTTTGTATACAAAAACAAAAGAACTGACATGAGTTACCTTGACCTTCGTATTGTTATTCTTTACTTCAGGAAGGAATTGCACGAGATATAAAACACTGATCTTCTTCTTCTTTCAGCTTTTCCCTTCAGGGGTTGCTACAGCAAATCATCTCCCTCCACCTGTCCCTATCTTCTGCATCCTCAACACTAGCTTCATATCCTCATTTATTACACCCATAATATAAAACACTAATATGTGCATTAATATGTACTTCAAGTCAAATAATCCATAACAGACTGGTGTGATGACTCAGAGTCTTTATCACATCAAAAGGTGATTATTTTCCTATAACCATGTTGAAACATCTCAATCCAGATTTGTTCCTCTCTCTTCTCTGAGTCTCAGAGGCGAGGGCCTCCAGGGATGAAAATCAGACCCTTATGAAAACACTAAAAATACAAAAATAAAATGTTATTTAATAAAATAATAAAATGCCTTTAAATAAAAGCAAAAATACAAACACAAGATCACAACAAAAAGCTCGCAGTTGAGAGCGTGCTAACTTTCCTCTGCCAGCCATACATCCATCCAGGGTATAAAAACAGCATCCAAAAACCAGGTAACAAGAGGTAAGGACTCAGCAACAATGAACACAAAAGTGCAGGTATATGTGGGGGAGGTAATTAGGTAACTAGATTCTAGGCTAAGGGCCTTGATTAGGAGCCCAGCAGTAGCAGCTTGTTGGACTTAAGATTTAAAATCACAACCTTCTGTACAATTAGTAGTCCAACACAGTAACCTCTAAGATACCACATTCTCCATTCATTCTTCTTTCATTACAAGATCAGGAGCATAAGTGAGATCAGAGCCTGATGAAGGGATGTTGAGGAGACTCCAGTTCCAGTTCATCCCAAAGGTGCACATGGTATCGGACAGAACATAAACAAACCCAGGGAATCGTCCATGACAACAAGGGCTTTCTACTAGATGTGTGGATTTGTGTTGATTCATTTACATTTCTGGCATTTTGTCAAAGCTTATAACATTTTATTTCATTTTTATACAACTGTGCAATTGAGGGACAAGGGCCTGGCTCAGGGGCCCAGCAGTGGCAGCTTGGTGGACATGGTATTCAAGCTCACAAGCTTCTGTACAATCAGTAGCCCAACACCTTAACCAGTAAGCTACCACATCCTCCATCCAATCATTCAGTGAGATCAGACTCGAGGAGACTCCACTTCCAGTTCATCCCAAAGGTGGTCAGTGGGGTTGAGTCAGAGTCAGCGCCAGAGTCATAGTCAGGATTCTCTGCATGAGACTCAAGTTCTTCCACTTTTTCCAACCTGAACCTCCACACCATGTCTTCATGGATCTGCTTTGTGTTACACACAGGGGGTTATTCAGGGATTAGTCATTGTCATGTTGGCACAGGGTTTGCAAGTCCAGTGAAGGTAAATATGAAGGAAAATACTGTGTGTTTGTTTCCTTAGGAGTGATGGTAAAAGACACGACCCTTGTTACACACACACACACACACACAGTCATGACTGCAGATTTATGTATCTGAAAGTGTCCGACCATGAATGGTCTCAGCTCATTATCACTCCATCAATCACACGCTAACACACTCCTACTGCTTTAGGCTGCATTTTGTGTTTGTGTAGAAGAAGAAGTGATATATTAATCCTCCTATACTCTCTCTTTCTGACTAACCCCACTCCAACCAACTCTTTGATTCATGTCTGTATATGTATACATATATTTTGCTCACACGTTACGGTCTACGTGGATGATCTCAGCGTTTTGGACGAGGTCTTCTCACACTCTCTGCATCTCATTAGCTGATTTTCTTCAGGAACAGAAACCTTCAGCAGACGGCGCGTCCGTGTGTTCAGTGACAGACAGCAGATCGGCGGTAAATCACTCACGATGAGAAGGTTTTTCTGACACTTTCAGCTGCAACAGTAAGGCAAGACATTGATTTTTAATTTTTTTTTTTATTTTTTGAACCACTTTTGAAGAATACGTTGTTGGATGTCTATACTGTACGCTTTAGAGCTCCATCAATGTCTTCGATCAATCTCATACGCCATAGACAGACACAGATCGGATTTTCACTTATTCTAAAAAAACTCACATAAGAGTCAGGACCATAGACTTAATGAATCTTTTAGTGGTTCTGTTTGGACCTACATGAGATGAACGATTCATAAAAAGAGTCAAAGTCATGGCTAAATTGACTCATCAACAGATTCAATTCAATTCGATTTTATTTGTATAGCGCTTTTAACAACGGACTTGTCTCAAAGCAGCTTTACAGAACATAAGAAACAAAAAATATAGTGCAAAAGTCCTAGACGTTAGACAAAATCATCCCTAGTGAGCAAGCCTGAGGTGACTGTGGCGAGGAAAAACTCCCTGAGAGAACTTTGAGGAGGAACCAGACTCAGAAGGGAACCTCATCCTCATTTGGGTGGCACCCAATTGATTTTAAATGATTATAAACACTGGAGATTATGAACAATGTCCTTTCTACAGTCATGTACAGTCAGTTGTGATGCAGATACAACATTTGTAGAATGCACATATATGTACACAATATATGTGTGTAGACGTGGTCTGGAAATTTCTGGAAGAAACATATCTACTTTTCGAGAACATAAACACTTTTCAGATTTAAAAAATAAAAATATAAATAAATAAATAAATAAATATTTTTTTTAAAAGTCTAACAAAATGTCCGCTGTGGTGTTCCGTCAGCATTATAAAACAAACAAACAAAAAAGGGCAGAATTACAAAATATACATTTTATACAGATTTTATTCTTGGAAAGAAGTGATTTTTTCCCTCTTTTTTAATTTCTATTTTTTTCTTTCCCACAGTAATTATTTTTCCTCTCAAAATCGCTGCTAGTGATTTTTACCTCAGGTGATGAAACTGAGACTGATTTCTGTCAGGATGAGGCTAAAATTTCCACATTTGAACGTATTCCCTGTCATAAAATTCAAAAATATTTACAACCAGTCTTTAAATCAGCAAATTAAGTAAAAAAAAAAAAAAACTAATTTTTTATTTAAAAATAAAAAATATATATATATATTTTTTTACTTCTAGAATTTTCCTTCGGATTGACAATCAAGCAAAAGGCAAAATTATTCCTTGGATTTTTGAAGTATATTTCATAAAAATCTCAAGCAAAAGTGTGCTTATTAACAAAAAAGAAGCAATAAATTCCATTTTTTAATAAAAAAAAATGCTTTATAAAAATTCATTTTTTTCTTTTTTCAATAGAATTTAGATTTTACACCAATCCATCTCACATTTAAATATATTATCCAGTAAGGTTAACATGACAGACAGAGGTTTTAGTAACAATTTCACCCGATTTTAATTTCTCTCCTTAAAAATTTGAATATGTAAATATTGATTTTGCATGCAGGCTTGTTGAGCTTTCCAAAGAAAGGCTAAAAAGGAGAAATTATTGGCAGCTAATGTGTTCGTTTCCGTCTCTGAAACACTGCAGCGGTATAACTCCACAATTGGCACGTTGAGGAATCTATCGTTGTTGTTTAATTGATACGCTAATTTATTCTCGCGCAGCTGAAAAAGAGGTCATGGAGAACAAACTGTTGGAAGAAAAAAATTAATAAATAAAAAACAAAGGGCAATGTTTTCGGCAGCACGGAGAGACATCTGTTCTCGGCTGATAACGGATATTTAAAAGGGAAAAAAAGGATAATTAGAAACGGCGATAAAGAGGATAAATATCTTCAGTGAGTTTCAACTCATTTACTCACCATCAACTTCACGCCTTATCAGATTGATCAGATTTTAAAATCTCTCATTGAAGTGAAATATTATGATGTTTGAAGCAAGATGTTCTAATTTATGGAAGGAGTCTCCAGTTTCAGTTACCTCAATAACTGATCATTTTCCTTTTAATATCTTCTGACCAAAATTCAACAGATTTATCAAATAATTTAATAAATAACAAGATAATAAATTTATCTCCTTTACCCAGTGGCCAAAATAAAGGAGTTTCCTGTTGATCATTGAACGTCTTTATCATGTCTCACTCCACAGTGGTGGTTAATATGAAGCTCTTATAGAAAATAGACACTCTGGACTTTAAGATTTCTGTTTTAACCTACGAGCGATATATTCATAGAAAAGTAAACAAAAACAGTTCATTTTCTCCACAGAAATGTTTGTATCACCAAAGTAAAAGTTGATATCAAACCCATTTCTGCTCTTTGAGATGCTCTGAGTGCTTGTTCATCTAAAAAGCAGCTCAAAGTTCATCTTCAACCAGGAAAATTCTGTGTAAGGTTCTCCAACAGAGGGAAAAACACACGTCTAAAACACACTGAAAGCTAACAGTCATTTTAGACCAGACTGAACATCATTCAGTTCTTTATACTGATTAAAAACCTCCCATAAGTCCATTTCCGTTCCTCTGGTGGACTGGAATATCAGTGTACTGGAAAAAAAATGTTTAAGAAGATGCTAGCACCTTGTGATTAGCGACGTATTAATGTCACTAGCAGCGCAATTAAATCCTCAGATACTGCAACTAATCTAAATACAGAAGCGTTTAATAAAACTTTCTACTCTGTGTCATCTTGGAGCGGTGAAGCCACTTCATCATCATGTAGATGAACTAAAGCACCGAATGTGAGTTCCTGTTTTATTTTATTTTTTTGTTTTGGAGAGAAAGAAGCCAGTGCATTAACGTAATGGTCAGCTCTGCTCCTGCCCGAGTACAGCACGAATCACATATGGTGGAAATGAAAAGGTCACAGGCTGTTACATGACTACAGGCTGTCTCTGTCTCTCTCTCGCTCTCTCTCTCTCTCTCTCTCTCTCTCTCACACACACACTTATTCATACTCTCACACACACACACACACACACACACGCAAGCTGTCTTTTCTCACTCAACTCATACCTTATCTCCTTCTGACTCACACACAGAAGCTCTGCACTAAAGCTCTGGCCTCGTTCCCGTTCCTCTTAATAAGTGCCGCATCCACGCACACACTCATGTCCATTCCTTTCTCATTATGTCGGAGGCTTAAAACGCTGTCATGTGTGACCTTTCGCAAACTTCACCCCTACCCCCCCCTCCCGGCTCATGGCGGCTAAAATTAATGGACTTATCCTTCTGCCTTACGATGTGCAAACTCTCCCGGATTAATTAGAGTCTCGCCTCGCTTTAAACCATTGCACCTCCGTACAGGAGATTCAGTGCCGGGTCGCGGGGAACGTGCCTCGTAGCTGCTTTTAGTTATTGCTGTTCAACAGGGATGATTCAGATCTCCGCAGGACGCTCGGAGATAACCAAAGGCCGTGGAGTGAGAAGAGCTGGGAAACAAACACGTGACTTGGTTTTGCATCCCGTGGAGCTCGAAGGCAAAGTGTCGGATTTACAGAAAGTGTGATGAAGTGTAAGGAATGGATACTTAATGCCATGTTGAGTTGCTTTACGGGTCGCCATCTTGGGTCAAGCCGAATGTCAACAGACCTGATATTTGCAAATTTAGCATTGGAGCTCTGGAGTTATTACGCTAGAAAGAGTTAGCGGTCAGAAATACAGCAGTCTTCAATTTTTTCTTCCAATAAAAAAACAGCCGATCATATTGAAGCTGGAATGATTGACAGAAAGTGCTTTAAAGATGCTGATATTAATGGACACACACCTGAAAGGCCCGCCCTCTGCCTTCAATCTCACAATTAATTAATTCTAACAATAAAAAAAACCAATAATAATAATAACTAAAAAAAAAATTAATGATTTGTTCAAATTTATAAGTTTTTTAGATTACATTTTTTAAAAATATATTTTTTAAATAAGATTATTTGTTATATATTAATACTGTTAATAAATAAATAAATAAATAAATAAATAAATAAATACAGACTTTACAAAATTTACAATTTCTTTGGTTTTATTATGGATATTAAGTGGTAATTGAGCCTGAGTATCTTTAAGGAGATTTTAGCTCTGTATCTTTTGTATAAAAAGATAATATTTGGAAAATATATTAATAATATATTATATTATATTATAAATATATATAATATATATTTTTTCCCCAACAATGCAGAAGTCATATTAAAGGTATCAACAAATATCTTATATATATATATATTTTTTTTTTGTTCTAAGTTTTTTTTAATTAGATTTAAAAAAACATACATATATATATATATATATATATATATATATATATATATATATATATATATATATTATTATATTATTATTATTATTATTATTATTATTATTATTATATACTAGTGCCATAATAAAGTGTATGATTAAACAAATAAATAAATAAATAAATAAATAAATGTATTTAATCTGAGATAATTTAATGTAATCTTTATTCAAGACAAAAATACCAATGTTGCAGTCCATGATTAAACATCTAAAAGAATTTTAAAATTTCACATTTTTTCACATTATCTTTCTTACTCTAAACACGCAAGATATTCCCTGAGTTGCTGCAGCGGTGCTTTTTAAGTTTACAATAATTCAGAGAACTCATTTCCTGTTAAATTTCTACTTAAACCCAATCTGAATTCTGAAGAAAGAGTAAAAGATGGAGCTGAAATACAAAGAAAGATCCAGCGGAGGCACATTTTGTACCGTTCCACACTTTCAGCAGTGATTTCTCAGAGATACACCGGGCCCCGAGCTTCTTTATTACCCGACACAGTGGAACACTCCGAAACAGCTGATTGGCTGATCTTACAGATTTCAAGTTAGAGAAGAAAAAAAGAGTGACTTATAGTTTTAAATAAGCTGTAAATTGGACTGAGAAGACCGAAAAGGACCGGAAGAGGATTCTCACCAATCAGCGAGGAATGGCTGTAAACCTGAAGAAATAAACGCATGAAAGTTCACTGAAGGTGAGTGACGACAGCAATTTTCCTCTACTGAAAGAAACTGGACTTAATCAGGAGCTTAAATTAGGATTTAGCAAGATGGAGGATGATGGCGTTTTAATAGAATTGGGATTAAAATGAAAGTTTGATATATCTGCTTCTGTTTTAAAGGGTTAACTGTAAAGTTCCTAATACCTATTTGTTTAATTGTATAGCAGGGGAAACAAGCACACTGTACATGGACTAGATCCCTGAAGGTGTGTTGTAGTATCTGGCACCAAGATGTTAGCAGCAGATCCTTTAAGTCCTCTAAGTTGCGAGGTGGGGCCTCCATGGATCGGACTTGTTTGTCCAGCTCATCCCACAGATGCTTGATTGGATTGAGATCTGGTGAATTTGATGGCCACATAATCACCTCAAACTGGTTGTTGTGCTCATCAAACCATTCCTGAACCATTTCAGTTATCCTGCTGAAAGAGGCCATAGCCATCAGGGAATATGGTTTCCATGAACATGGTCTGCAACAATGCTTAGGTAGGTGGTACATGTCAAAGTAACATCCACATGGAGGGCAGGACCCAAGGTTTCCCAGCAGAACATTGCCCAAATCCTCCGCTGGCTTTCCTTCTTCCCATAGTGCATCCTGGTGCCATGTGTTCTCCAGGTAAGCCAAACACACACACCCGCAATCCACATGATGTAAAAGAAAATGGGATTCATCAGACCAGGCCACCTTTTTACATTGCTCCATGGTCCAGTTCTGATGCTCACGTGCCCATTGTTGGCGCTTTCGGTGGTGCACAGGGGTCAGCATGGGTACCCGGACTGGTCTGTGGCTATGCAGCCCCATACACTATGTATGCACTGTGTATTCTGACCCCTTTCTATCAGAACCAGCATTAACTTCTTCAGCAATTTGAGCAACAGTAGCTCGTCTGTTGGATCGGATCACACGGGTCAGCCTTCACTCCCCACATGCATCAATGAGCCTTGGCCGCCCATGACCCTGTCGCCGGTTCACCACTGTTCTTCCGTGGACCACTTTTGATAGATACTGACCACCGCAGACCGGGAACACCCCACAAGAGCTGCAGTTTTGGAGAAGCTCTGATCCAGTGGTCTAGCCATCACAATTTGGTCCTGGAGGTTTCATGGTAGTCTCATTTCACTGTGTGCTGCATCAGCTATATACTGTATGGTTGATATGACTGTAAAAGCTTCTTGACTTCAGCTAACTTCAAACTTTAAAAGCTAACTGTGATTATATCTGTCTTTTTTCTTTTTTCTTAATCGAAAACATGTAAAATAAGAGGGAAAACATATGTCGCTAATGTAGAATGAATCATGTAGTATAACTGTTTATGTTGCACTAAACTATTGAGCTGTAATGATAAATAAAAAAATAAAAAATAAAATCAACATTTTCTGCTGTTTATTCATTTAATCTCTTCATCAATGAAAAAAATAAATAAATAAAATAAATAAATAAAGCTTTGTCCTTGAACATGATGTTAGATCATTTGCTTTTCATTAAATAATAATAATAATAATAATAATAATAATAATAATAATATAATAATAATTAAATAAATAAATAAAATTGTGTTTTGTTGAAGCATGATGCATTTATTCTCCGCTTCTTTTACACACACACACACACACACACACACACACACACACACACAGAAGTTTAATTTAAAAATTCTAGGCCAATTATTTGTGTGGGATTCAGGCTTGGGATTACTGAGTGTGTTCTCAATAATAATGATCATTCACACACGCGCACACTCACAAACACACGAATGCCTCAAAAACACAATTACAACCTTGTAGCAGTGTCGTAGTGAACGAAGCGTACGATAAAATCCTTACAGTGAAGAAAGAAAGATGAAAAAATGAAAAGATTGTTGATGAACAGAATAGAGCAAGGAGATGAGGTGAAATTCTCGTGACACTTTGAGTAAAAATAATAGATAGGTAGATAGATAGATAGATAGATAGATAGATAGATAGATAGATAGATAGATAGATAGATAGATAGATAGATAGATAGATAGATAAAATGCTAAGATAATAATTAAAAATAAATAAAATAAATGAAATGAAATGCTAAAATAATATTGAATAAATAAATAAATAAATAAATAAATAAATAAATAAATAAATAAATAAATAAATAAATGTTTATTTCTTTATATATTACATTATCTCTAATTTCAGGTTTCATTTTTATTCAGATTCAAACAGTGCCTTTGGAGTTAAATGTTGTCGATTTTTTTTTTTTGCAGAACTCATTGCAGCTCCAAATAAAAAGCCTGAGTCCTGAGTCAAAGACGAATAGAAGCTACTAAATGTTTGGAAATATTTGAATAATAAAATCACTTAAAAAAAAAAAAGTAATTACATTTTAGGCTGAAATATTTTCATGACCAAATCCTTGAATGCCTTTCATAAAAATGAATTTATTAAAAAAAAAAAACTATTTTCTAATATAATAACACAGATATTAATTTACGCTCGACTTCATTAACTTCACACTTGAAACTTTATCTGTTTCAAAATAACATATTTATTTTATTAATAAATATATTTTAATAATTTATTTATTTATTTATTTATTTATTTATTTATTTATTATTTTATTTATTTATTCATGAATATTTTCTATTCAGTAAACAAATGCATTACTTAAATTGGATTATGTAAAAAAAATTATAGTTTGTATTAATAGCTATATAGTAGTACTATAGTTATATGCTATAGTTATAGTTATGTTATTAATTACGTTAATTATATTAATAATTTAATTATTAATGACTAATTTAACATTAACATTAAATTAACATATCAATCAATTAAAAAAAAACTCAATCATATATGAATAATAAATTCAATAATTATGTAAATATAATAAATTTAAATAATATGGTATCTGTGTCCAAGTGAAGTGGATATACTTACCGACTGCACTTGAAATATATCAACAAAATAGTGTAAATACCTATTTCCCCACAGATTACACAATATAAAGCATCTGCTGGCTCACACTGACTCAATTTTCTTATATCTTGACTTTATTAAAACACACAGAGAACACAAGAACATGTTCAAGAAGGTCGAGAGAGCTGGGAATTCTTCCCTATAATAAACATATATTACAGCTGTGTGTCCTGGAGGTACGAATCAATGTGAAATAACCCTCACAGGTACACCAGGGGTAAACTTAAGCTCCAATTATCTACTAAAGCAGAGGTTTAAAGGTCCACAACATCCTTTTTATAGGTTTACAGACAATAATGAACTAAAGGTGGACTTTTGAAAAGAAAAGCATTGTACCATGAAATGAAAGGTTTAATATTTAATAATAATAATAATAATAATAATAATAATAATAATAATAATAATAATGTTTCTGATAGTACCGTATACACTGCAAAATGACTAAAATATCTAAACTCAATGGAACATATACTTTTTTTTTTGATATTTTATTATTTTATTTTTCTTGTTTTAAGATTTTTTTTGTCCTAAATTTTATATTAAATATTGATTTTTTATTTTACCAGGCTTAACCAGGCTTATAAAACTTTTTGATCAACAAAAACAAGTACAAAACTGCTTTGTTAAAGTAATATATATATATTTTTTTTTTTTTCCTTTCCATTTCTTCACATAATAAACAAATTTCCCCACCGGCAATTTTATAATGCTTTCTTTGTCATTTAAAGTCTTGGTTTTAACCATGTAACTCCAAACTTTTGAAGAACATTTTGGAAGATAAAATGAAATAAAATAAGATAAAAATTAAATTAAATTAAATTAAATTAAATTAAATTAAAAATAAAAATATATATATTTAATAATAAAGGATTAAAGATCTCTCAAACATCTTGTAGGTTTTGGTTGCTAAAAATAAAAAGACAAAAAAATGAAATAAAATTAATAAATAAAAAATTAATAAATAAAAAATCTATTTCAAAGTTAACACTTCTATTCATTAAAGTTTATTAAAATATTCATAAGAAACCTCAACATTGAGTAATATTAATAAAGTCCCTGATTTAATCCATGTAAATTAACTAAAAAACAAACTAAATTAATTAAATTAAATTAAATTAAATTAAATTAACAAAAAACATCTTTTAAGGTGTAAAAAATGTAAACTTATTTCACTAGAAGCTCTGGAATTTGCCACTTAACAACCACAAGCATGTTCATTCAGGCATTCTTTGTGCTGCTCATGAAAAGCCTGGGTTCATTTTATGTGGCCGGAGAATATCAAAAATATTTTCTAACTGCATGAAAAATTGAAAAAATTAGAAACTTGAAATTAGATATTGAGGTGTGAGAGTGAGAAAACACTCCAATTTAGCCAACAAATCATCTCAAGAAATACAGTAAACATTATATCAGTAAAAATTCAAACAATCTGCTGTTTATTCAGACGGAAACTAGAGAATGATGTTCCAGTGAGTTCTTTTATATAGAAATAACGTTATCTATATGTCTTGCAACTAAAAATATTTTGTGGGTGCGAAGGGTTACAGAATGTGACTGAATTTAAATAAAAAAAATAAAATCAAATAAAAATACAATTAAAAAAATTCTTAATCTGGGATTATTTCTGAAAATAGTGTCAATGTAATCAAAACCGTGTTACTTAAATATAAAAATACATACATACAATACAATAAATACATTAAATTAAATTAAATTAAATTAAATTAAATTAAATTAAATTAAATTACAAAAAAAATCTTATTCTGGAATTTCTCGGTGTTCTTGAATGCTCCAAATAATAAATATTCCATTATGTCTTTTTTTTCTTATATATTGTTTCTTGTATATAAAAAACTGAAATGTTTTAAGTTATTTGTTCTGCTGATTCACCTCCTTAACAGCACATATAATGTATTCCTCAACTTTAAAGTGTGCAGTAAATGAATACAGAAATGAATTCACTGTAACCTAAAGAAAAATCTCTGGTTGTCTTTTAGGTCTTTTTCCATTGTACACTCTAATGTTCAGTGTTTTGTATTAACTTAAAAAAAATCTCAGAATAACCTACACAGTGGTGTTTAAACTGTGTGTGTGTGTGCGTTTACTTATTTGCTGTGAGCGTACGTGTGAATGATCATTATCGGTGAGAAAACACACCAGAAATCAAACTCAATGCTACATAAATAATTGGCTTCCTTTTCCTTAAATAACCTGAGGAAGAAGAAAATCAGCAGTTTGTGTAATGTAAAGAGAGAGAAAAAAACAGGAACACACAGACGGCTAGTCGACTTCATTAGCGAGAAGCGTCAGTCATGCTACTGCAGTTAAACACCGGTTAAAGACATCAGGGTTTTCATTCAAATAAACAAATTTCACATGCAGGAAGAGGAGAGGAATTCATCCTGACTGATCTAAAGGGATTAAACGACAAAAACCAGACTGAGAAATAAAACTTCTTTTGTTTTATTACCTTAATTAAACAGAAATGCGCGTCAAAGTTGCCGGTAAGTTGATTATTTTCCTATTTCAGCGTGTCCAGCATTTATTTATTTTTCTTATTCCTCTGACACCAGTTTCATTTGGTGATTGATTTAAAAAAAAATAATAATAATAAATGAATAAATGATTTATTGTTATATTTTTATCCATTTATTGTTGCATTTAACATCATGGAACATCCCAGAAAAGTTCCAGATCATTAACTCTACTATCATGACAACTTTCCTGTGAGAAATTTCATGGTGTGTTTGGTGTGTGTGTGTGTGAGGCAGTGATGGTGTGTTTGGTATGTGTGTGAGGCGGTGATGGTGTGTTTGGTGTGTGTGTGTGTGAGGCGGTGATGGTGTGTTTGGGATGTGTGTGTGTGTGAGATGTGTGTGTGTGTGAGGTGGTGATGGTGTGTTTGGTGTGTGTGTGTGTGTGTGTGTGTGTGAGGCAGTGATGGTGTGTTTGGTGTGTGTGTGTGAGGCAGTGATGGTGTGTTTGGTGTGTGTGTGTGAGGTGGTGATGGTGTGTTTGGTGTGTGTGTGTGTATGTGTGAGGCGGTGATGGTGTGTTTGGTGTGTGTGTGTGAGGCAGTGATGGTGTGTGTGTGTGTGAGAGGCGGTGATGGTGTGTTTGGTGTGTGTGTGTGAGGCAATCATGGTGTGTTTGGTGTGTGTGTGAGGCAGTGATGGTGTGTTTGGTGTGTGTGTGTGAGGCAGTGATGGTGTGTTTGGTGTGTGTGTGTGTGAGGCAGTGATGGTGTGTGTGTGTGTGAGGCAGTGATGGTGTGTTTGGTGTGTGTGTGTGTGAGGCGGTGATGGTGTGTTTGGTGTGTGTGTGAGGTGGTGATGGTGTGTTTGGTGTGTGTGTGTGTGTGTGTGTGTGAGGTGGTGATGGTGTGTTTGGTGTGTGTGTGTGAGGCAGTGATGGTGTGTTTGGTGTGTGTGTGTGAGGCAGTGATGGTGTGTTTGGTGTGTGTGTGTGTGTGTGTGAGGTGGTGATGGTGTGTTTGGTGTGTGTGTGTGAGGCAGTGATGGTGTGTTTGGTGTGTGTGAGGCAGTGATGGTGTGTTTGGTGTGTGTGTGAGGCAGTGATGGTGTGTTTGGTGTGTGTGTGTGTGAGGCAGTGATGGTGTGTTTGGTGTGTGTGTGAGGCAGTGATGGTGTGTTTGGTGTGTGTGAGGCAGTGATGGTGTGTTTGGTGTGTGTGTGTGTGTGTGTGTGTGTGTGAGGTGGTGATGGTGTGTTTGGTGTGTGTGTGTGAGGTGGTGATGGTGTGTTTGGTGTGTGTGTGTGAGGTGGTGATGGTGTGTTTGGTGTGTGTGTGTGAGGCAGTGATGGTGTGTTTGGTGTGTGTGTGAGGTGGTGATGGTGTGTTTGGTGTGTGTGTGTGAGGCAGTGATGGTGTGTTTGGTGTGTGTGTGTGTGAGGCAGTGATGGTGTGTTTGGTGTGTGTGTGAGGTGGTGATGGTGTGTTTGGTGTGTGTGTGTGAGGCAGTGATGGTGTGTTTGGTGTGTGTGTGTGTGTGTGTGTGTGTGTGAGGCAGTGATGGTGTGTTTGGTGTGTGTGTGTGTGAGGCAGTGATGGTGTGTTTGGTGTGTGTGAGGCAGTGATGGTGTGTTTGGTGTGTGTGTGTGAGGCAGTGATGGTGTGTTTGGTGTGTGTGTGTGTGTGTGTGTGTGTGTGAGGCAGTGATGGTGTGTTTGGTGTGTGTGTGTGAGGCAGTGATGGTGTGTTTGGTGTGTGTGTGTGAGGCAGTGATGGTGTGTTTGGTGTGTGTGTGTGAGGCAGTGATGGTGTGTTTGGTGTGTGTGTGTGAGGCAGTGATGGTGTGTTTGGTGTGTGTGTGAGGCAGTGATGGTGTGTTTGGTGTGTGTGTGTGTGTGAGGCAGTGATGGTGTGTTTGGTGTGTGTGTGTGAGGCAGTGATGGTGTGTTTGGTGTGTGTGTGTGTGTGAGGCAGTGATGGTGTGTTTGGTGTGTGTGTGAGGTGGTGATGGTGTGTTTGGTGTGTGTGTGTGTGAGGTGTGTGTGTGTGAGGTGGTGATGGTGTGTTTGGTGTGTGTGTGAGAGGCAGTGATGGTGTGTTTGGTGTGTGTGTGTGTGTGTGTGTGAGGTGGTGATGGTGTGTTTGGTGTGTGTGTGTGTGAGGTGGTGATGGTGTGTTTGGTGTGTGTGTGTGAGGCAGTGATGGTGTGTTTGGTATGTGTGTGAGGTGGTGATGGTGTGTTTGGTGTGTGTGTGTGAGGCAGTGATGTTGTGCTTGGTATGTGTGTGAGGTGGTGATGGTGTGTTTGGTGTGTGTGTGAGAGGCAGTGATGGTGTGTTTGGTGTGTGTGTGTGAGGCAGTGATGGTGTGCTTGGTATGTGTGTGAGGTGGTGATGGTGTGTTTGGTGTGTGTGTGTGTGTGTGTGAGGTGGTGATGGTGTGTTTGGTGTGTGTGTGTGAGGCAGTGATGGTGTGTTTGGTGTGTGTGTGTGTGTGTTTGTGTGTGTGAGGTGGTGATGGTGTGTTTGGTGTGTGTGTGTGAGGCAGTGATGGTGTGTTTGGTGTGTGTGTGTGAGGCAGTGATGGTGTGTTTGGTGTGTGTGTGAGGTGGTGATGGTGTGTTTGGTGTGTGTGTGTGTGTGTGAGGCAGTGATGGTGTGTTTGGTGTGTGTGTGTGTGAGGTGGTGATGGTGTGTTTGGTGTGTGTGTGTGTGTGAGGCAGTGATGGTGTGTTTGGTATGTGTGTGAGGTGGTGATGGTGTGTTTGGTGTGTGTGTGAGAGGCAGTGATGGTGTGTTTGGTGTGTGTGTCTGAGGCAGTGATGGTGTGTTTGGTATGTGTGTGAGGTGGTGATGGTATGTTTGGTGTGTGTGAGGCAGTGATGGTGTGTTTGGTGTGTGTGTGTGTGTGAGGTGTGTGTGTGTGTGAGGTGGTGATGGTGTGTTTGGTGTGTGTGTGTGTGAGGCAGTGATGGTGTGTTTGGTGTGTGTGTGTGTTTGTGTGTGTGAGGTGGTGATGGTGTGTTTGGTGTGTGTGTGTGAGGCAGTGATGATGTGTTTGGTGTGTGTGTGTGAGGCTGTGATGGTGTGTTTGGTGTGTGTGTGAGATGGTGATGGTGTGTTTGGTGTGTGTGTGTGTGAGGCAGTGATGGTGTGTTTGGTGTGTGTGTGTGTGAGGTGGTGATGGTGTGTTTGGTGTGTGTGTGTGTGAGGCAGTGATGGTGTGTTTGGTATGTGTGTGAGGTGGTGATGGTGTGTTTGGTGTGTGTGTGAGAGGCAGTTATGGTGTGTTTGGTGTGTGTGTGTGAGGCAGTGATGTTGTGTTTGGTATGTGTGTGAGGTGGTGATGGTGTGTTTGGTGTGTGTGAGGCAGTGATGGTGTGTTTGGTGTGTGTGTGTGTGTGTGTGAGGTGGTGATGGTGTGTTTGGTGTGTGTGTGTGTGAGGTGGTGATGGTGTGTTTGGTGTGTGTGTGTGTGAGGTGGTGATGGTGTGTTTGGTGTGTGTGTGTGTGTGTGTGAGGTGTGTGTGTGTGTGAGGTGGTGATGGTGTGTTTGGTGTGTGTGTGTGAGGCAGTGATGATGTGTTTGGTGTGTGTGTGTGTGTGTGTGTGTGTGAGGTGGTGATGGTGTGTTTGGTGTGTGTGTGTTTGAGGCACTGATGGTGTGTTTGGTGTGTGTGTGTGTTTGAGGCAGTGATGGTGTGTGTGTGTGTGAGGTGGTGATGGTGTGTTTGGTGTGTGTGTGTGAGGCAGTGATGGTGTGTGTGTGTGAGTGTGTGAGGTGGTGATGGTGTGTTTGGTATGTGTGTGAGGTGGTGATGGTGTTTTTGGTGTGTGTGTGTGAGGCAGTGATGGTGTGTTTGGTATGTGTGTGACGTTGTGATGGTGTGTTTGGTATGTGTGTGTGAGGCAGTGATGGTGTGTTTGGTGTGTGTGTGTGAGGCAGTGATGGTGTGTTTGGTGTGTGTGTGTGTGAGGTGGTGATGGTGTGTTTGGTGTGTGTGTGTGAGGCAGTGTGAGGCAGTGATGGTGTGTTTGGTGTGTGTGAGGCAATAAGATCATATGGCACATGGTATGATGGTAAGACTACATCATAGCCTAAAATTTCAAACATGAAAACTAACAGAGAAATATATATATATCTCCTGGTGTGTCCGAACTTCTGAGCCTATATTTTCCCTCAGATCCTCTGCTTTACACGTTCCTCACCCATGGTAATGATCTCGCCATCTAATGAGGCGCCGGGATTTAGCACGAGTGCTGGAGAGCGATGGCTAGCATTAGCGCTAAAGAAGGTAATTACATGCAAATGCTGCCGGCTTAGCCTGCCTCCCGAGTGTCCGACACCGAGCGTCTCGACCAGGGAGATTGAACACATTGTCTACAGTAATAATGCTGCGGTGTCTGTGGTGATGAATGGAGGGGTATTAGAGTCAGCCCACGGGGAGGGGAGGGGTATGACGAGAGCAGGGAGGATCCTGAACCTTCGGTGCCTCTGAGTCCAGACGGTGATAAGGAACTTGTTTTAGCCTGAAGGTGACAGGAGGGAGAGAATTTAGTGCCTTTGTCCACTTAAACATCTCTATAACTCCTAGCTGCTCCTGCGTTTATTACAATCAGCGCAGTGTAATGGATGCTGCGTAATGGTTTTCCAGCGTCCGAATGCAATTACGTGCCCTGTAGAGTATCCCAAAGAGTAATTAGGTACTTAGTTAAAAAAAAAGAGAAGAAGAAGTTACTTACTTACTCAGAGCACTTTAAAATACTTCTCCACGAGATGTAGTGCAGTTGTAGGTTTCACCATCCCACTGAGTCACTATACATCACTGTGTTATACGTCTCTAATATAATAGAGCGCATTAGGGTTTAATGCCGGTGAGTCAGAGGCAGGAATATGCATTTGCGGTGTAATTTTATTACACGTTTTCCTGGAATTAGAGCCAGAATATGCATGAATGTCAAGAAAATGGGCAGGCAGGGTTTTAACAGGCAATCCATCATCAGGACGCCGACATGCTGTAATGAAAAGACACCAGAAACACGAGACATGCGAGAATTTTCAAAGAAATGGTGCAAAGCGATAAAATAAGGATGATAATAATAATAGAGAGGCGTGGCCAGGGGAGCTTCACAGTAGGTACAGCTAGGTTTTATTAGATCAACCTACTGCACTGAGCTCTGAGTTACATTAACTGAGTTCAAGCCATACCATAGTCCTTGTAGAACTAAATTATTTATTTTATTTTATTTTATTTTATTTTATTTTATTTTATTTTATTTTATTTTATTTTATTTTATTTTATTATTTAAGACAACTATAATTTTGGTATTGAAGTTTGGTATTTGTTTGAAAGAATTTGAGAATAATAACTTATTGCAACATTATGGATTTTTTTTTTTCTTTTGTTCTTAATCCTTGGTAATTATAATCCTTGTAATTTAGCTTTACATTTATTTATTTGATTTTGTAATTAATTAAATAATACATTTCTGTTCTGTTTTTTAAATTTATTTATTTATTTATTTAAATTAATTTAAACACACAACACGTTCACCAACCATATTATTAAATCCACTGACAGGTGGAGTGAATATCTCTGATTATCTCATTACAGTGACACTATTAAATGGTGAGATTCATTAGGCAGCATGTCATCAGTCAGTCCTTGAAGGTGATCAGCTGAAAGCAGGAAAGATCCATTGAAGCATACAGTAGAAGCATTTTGGACCTGAGTGACTTTAACAAGGTCTGATGTTCCTGGTGTCCAGTGGTTAGTACCTACCAAATACGATGCAAAAAATGACAACCAGTGAACCGGGGACAGGATCCTGGATGCCCAAGATGCGCATGGGGAGAAGATTAGGTTCTGGTCCAAACCCATGAAAAAGCAATAGCACAAAACACTGATAAAGTGAATGGCTCTGATAAAAAGGTGTCGGATCACACAGTTCATCACGGCTTGCTGCGTATGGCGCTGTGTAGCTGCAGACCGGTCCATGCTGACTCCTGTACACCAATGAAAGCTCCTACAACGGCAGTACAGCATGAGCTTCAGAACTGGACCATCAAGCAGTGGAAGAAGATGAATTGTCTTTTGAAGCATGTGGAGATACTAGATGTGAAGAAGAAATAATGCTCTGAGCAATGTTCTGCTGGAAATCCTTACGTCTTGGCTCTCCAAATTCTCCTGATCTCAATCCAAGCCTCAGTGGGATGTCCTGGACAAACAAGTCTGATCCAAGAAGGTCTCAACTTGCAACTTAAAGGACTTAAAGGATCTGTTGCTAAAGTCTCGGTGCAGGATACTACATACCTCCAGGGGTCTCGTAAGTGGAGTCCATGCCTGGACGAGTCGTCTGGGCAGCATACACCATATTTTAATGCTATAGCTGAGCAGTGTATACATTTTTACAAAATCATATTGATATAATTGCTCTGGTGATAATATAATTATGAGTGTGATAACGTAATTAAGCAGAAGCGTGTGTGTGTGTGTGTGTGTGTGTGTGTTCTCCTCGAGGTGATCTGAAATACTGTAACACTATAGACCTACATAGTCACTGATACATGAGATGCAGTTTGCTCTCTATTAACCTCCCCCTCCCTCAAACACACACACACACACACACACACACAAATCCACTGCCATTCATGCTAAAATGGTTGCTGGAATGTCAATCATGTCCTTAATGGTGATAAATTCCTGCAGTGTCTGGGATGGGGCAGCATTGGAGAATCGATTCCTTCAGTGAAGGACATCATTCTGGCGGTTAACCTCTTGAGATTTTCATACACACACACACACACACACATACATATACACAAGGTTGAACAAATCAGCAGAACAAAACGAGTAATCTAGGAACATCTGTAAACCTTTATGCTTTAATAATTGAATGCAGGAATCGATGAATATTTATGAGTATGCAAATTGCGGATGAATTCTGGATCATGATTGGTTGGTCAGAAGGTGATTAATTTTCTATTGGCTATTGCAGCAGTTCTGACAGGAGTTCAATGCGGATTCAAAGCTGCAGAGGTGATGTTTTAGGAAAGGAGATGTTTATTCAACTAATGGGAGAGAGAGAGAGAGAGAGAGAGAGAGAGAGAGAGACTGGTGAGAGAGAGATACATTGTAGCTCTAAATGGTGCATGTTCTTTAATTAAAAAAATTGTTTAAATAATATAAATAATAGAATTTATAGAATAGAAATTTTTAATTTCAACACTTTTAACATCAAAATGAAATTAAAAATCATCATTTTCCCATAACCGCATTTAGGATTTCTTGCTAAATGTCCTCTAGTAACCTTTTTTATGACATCACAACCTGAGCTCATATGTAGCCCCGCCCCAACTCAGATTCTCTGGAAAAATTATTTTAATAAATGTAAACAACATACATTAAGATTCTACTATCCAGCAGATAAACATTATTTTATTACTTAAAAAAGAAATTTATGTAAAGAATTTATGTAGCTTCTATAATAAAGCCATTCCCTTTGTTATTCCACCCAGCCCCTGCTTAGGAGCCAGGCTTCTCTCCGCCTGGTTGGAAAATAACAAACGTCCTCCTAAAAGTCACCCTAAACACTCAATGGTGTGTGAAGGTGTGTGTTAACAGAGCTCACAGCCACGGAGTGTCCTTATTTCCACAGAACACACACACACACACACACACACATACTCGCGCACAGGGTACGATCTTTGTGGCTAACTGCCCTTTATGCGCCCCAGGCTTCACATTACACTCTAGCGGAGCAGTGAAAAGGCAAACCTCCATAAAAGCTAATGAGTGATGGAACGGCTCGGTAAGAAGAAGAAGAAGAGAGAAAAAAAATCCTGGCTGTCTTTCTCTCTCTCTCTCTCTCTCCAGGTACAAACCGCAAGCCATCACCCTAAGTGAGCTTTTATGACGGCACTTAACTCAGCCATTTCTGCCAGCGTTAAGTAAATTTCAACCGCGCTGTTATTGTACGCGGGCCAGACGTTAGCATCGCTTTCCCACCTCGCTGATTAGACGTGACATGAGGTGTCTGCAGGAGGGATTTTCATTAAGGCAGCCCCCAAAAAAAGGTCTTTAGAAAAGATGTAGAGCTAAATCAGCACAGCTGAGATGTGACATATTGGATGATAAAGCTACCAAATGGATTCTAGACACAGGTATTATTATTTTAATACAACACGCGATACTGCTCTACTCTAGTTTTTACCTGGAAACAAAAAAATATTATTTTTCTGCACAATTTGTTCACCTGCAATTTTTTTACCCACCAGCCAACTCTCACTTGTCACACTGACTGCTAACATGTGCTTCATCCTAGCTATTTGAAGCTATCTGATTGACTAATGTCACTGTGATTGACAGGAGAGTTAAACTAAGCCCCTCCCACATGGTTTGGTTGCTTGGAATCCTAAGGTTGTGGCATCTTTTTTATTTATTTATTTATTTTTTAATTATAAATTCTTTTCTTTATAGAATCCTAACATTATTTAATTTAATTATTTAATATTTTTTAAAAATTATTATTATTACAAATAAAGCATCAGGAGAAGTACAGGCAGAATAGAAAAAGAATGCTATAATTATAGACTTCGTACATTATTCAATTTCATTATTTAATACATTAAAAATATTATTATTACAAATAAAGCATAAGGAGCAGTACAGGCAATGAAGAAAAAAATTGTAATATTCTAACATTATTTAATTTCTTTATTTAATACATTTAAAAAATATATTATTATTACAAATAAAGCATCAGGAGCAATACAGGCAGTGTAGAAAATAAATAAATAAATAAATAAATAAATAAATAAATAAATAATCTTCCTATTAGTCACCCATTAGGGCATTTCAGTATGTTTTCTCACCCATGTAGCGCCATCCTGAATTTTTTATTTATTTATTTTTATTCTATTTGAAAGAGAGCTATTAAAGCACATTTCATTTTCTCCGCTCCTGATGAGACTTATCACTTTTTATCTACTGTAGTAACAACCGAGTGGATATTTCATCAGGGTTTTTTTTCTCCATTTGAAGAGCAGCACTTCTTTAAAGCACTTTCTTCATATTTCCTCCACTGTAACGGCCAACCTAGAGGGCATTTTATTATGTTACATCACTTCTTTCAAGTGAAGGGCAGGACATTAGGGCACATCTTCACATATTATAGCAATTGCTCACACTTTGTCTCTGGTAAGGACAGCCTAGCAACCTAGCAGGCACTTTATCACATTTCCTTGCATGCAGTCCTCATAGGGGCATTTGATCAGACTTTTATGTGCCACAGAGACAACCTAGAGGGCATTTTATCACGTTTTTCTTGCTCACAGCAGCACCTCAGAGGGCACTTCATCATGGTTTTGCACTTGAAGCACAGCCATTAGGGCACTTCTTCATGTTTTCTCAACTGTAACACCACACTAGATGACACTTTATCATAATTTATCACACAGGTCTGCTGCTGCTAACTGCTTTCCTGGAACCCAGATTTTTTTTATTTTTAATTTCAGTGAAACAGTTTTGTTTGATTTTCATTTGTTTATAAAACCAAGTTTGCATGTGAACAAGACTCAAACTTATTTATTTATTTATTTATTTATTTATTTATTTATTTATTTATTTATTTATTTATTTATCTATCTATTTATCTATCTATCTAGAGGAATCCAGATACACATGAACTAAAATGCAATGCAAAATGCATTCATAAACAAACAAACAAACAAACAAACAAATAAACAATCAATCAATCAATAAATAAATATATAATTAAATAAATAAATGGTGAAGTTGTGTCCTTCATCTTTCTTGAAATAAATAAACAGATATACAAAGGAAGGAAGAAAGAAAACAACAACAATCACAACAAGAAACCAGATGAAATGCTCCCTGTGACCATGATGAAAATAATTAGCAAATTATGTGTATTTTAAAAATAGACAAACAATCAAACATTTAAATTAATAATAATAATAATAATAATAATAATAATAATAATAATAATAATAATAATAATAGCTTATTTATTTATTTGTTTGTTTATTTATTTGCTTGTTTGTTTGTGGATGCATTTTCCATTGTGTTTTATTTTATGTCTATCTGGATTCCTCTGAAAATAAAGAAATAAACAAACAAACAAACAAATTAATTAATTAATTAATAATAATAATAATAATAATAATAATAATAATAATAATAATAATAATAATAATAATAATAATAATAATAATAATAGCTTATTTATTTATTTATTTACTAATTAAACTGTTACATCTTAAGTGTACCAGGCTTTTAATCATACACTTGGCTGAGGAGGAATTTGTAACTTTCTGACAGTGTGTGTGTGTGTGTGTGTGTGTGCTTGTGTGTGTGTGTGTTGAAGGTGCATGTGATGGAGCTGTAATTGTTTGCTCCGTGGTGAGGTAAAATTCAGCCCAGGCTCGTTTAAACGCTCCTCCGGATGTGAACTCACAACCTCCGGCTCGCTAGAACCCGAGCTACAACTACTAAACTGCTGCTTTTGTAAACAATAACATACACACACGCATGCTAATGAAGCTAACCTGAGCGAAATGAATTCAGAATGACAGAAAGAGAGAGAGAGAGAGAGAGAGAACGAGAACGAGAGAGAAAAAGAGAGAGAGAGAGAGAGAGAGAGAGAGTAAAAAGAGCAAAAAGTCAACACTCACACACACTCTGCTGCGCTCTGATACTTGACAGACAGCGAGGTTGAGTGTGTGTGGGATCCTGAATGGCGTGAAAGTGTGTTTTGAGTGACAGCTGGGGGTTGCCGTGTAGGAAGTGGACGAGTATCACACTCACACACACTCACACACACACACACACACTCACACACACACTCACACACACACACACACACACATGGAAACACACAAATGAATTTCTTCTGTATTTAATTAGAACTGCCATTCACAGACGCAGCACTGTTCATGCATATGGGGTGAGTTTAAAACAAAAAAACAAACACAGTGACAGAATAAAGGACAGAGAAAGAGAGAGAGAGAGAGAGAGAGAGAGAGAGAGAGAATCGGGTGTTTTCACTCCCCTTTTTCCTTCATGTCTGGGTAAGCAATCTGGTCATGCAGAGGGACCATCCATCACGCTTATAGGCTGTGAAAGGGGGACGACTGAAACTCAGGGTCAGCGCTCTCCCTCGCTCTCTCCCTCCTTCTTTCTCTCTTTTTTCCTGCTTTTTCCATCGTTCCTGGTCAACGGAAAAGGTGTAATTCTCAAAAGTTAATGGCCAGGGTTATATCTCACCAACCCGCCCCCCCCTCCCTCTTTCTCTCTCTCTCCCTCCCTCTCTCTCTCTCTCCCTCTCCCTTGTTCTTTCTCTCTTTCTGTCACGCTCTCTGTGCCTCTTTACCCTATTTTTTTTCTAACTCTCTCTTGCTATTTTTCTCTTTCCTCCATCTTTATCTCTCCACCCGTCTGTCTTGCACCCAAATTTGTTGTTTCTCTTTCTTTTCCTCTCTCTACCTTTCTCTGTTCACTTTCTTTCTCTCTCTCTATCTCTCTTTCTCATCTATCTATCTATCTATCTATCTATCTATCTATCTATCTATCTATCTATCTATCTATCTATCTATCTATCTATTGCTCTTCCTCACTTTTTTTCTGCCTGTAGTTTCTTTCTCTCTCTCTCTCTCTCTCTCTCTCTCTCTCTCACACACACACACACACACAGTCCATACAAGGCTGCGGTGGGCCATCACTGTTTTTGTATTCCATCAGATGCCACTACCTGCAAGATCTCATGTCAAACAGACCCCCCCAATCTCTCTCTCGCTCTCTCTCTCTCTCTCACACACACACACACACACACACTTACTTTTTTACTAAACAATTATATAATTCACAGATACACAAAAAGAAACAAACATACATCAACACATGGTGGTAGAAAGCAGCACTAAAGCACACACACACATTTATTCAGCAGTTCTCCATCATTAAGTCTGCTGTTTCTGCTGAGTTTTTGGCTGTGTGTGTGTGTGATGGAGGACAGTGGCTCTTCTCATTAGAGAGCTGCAGCAGAAGAATCCCCTGTTCCTGTCCAAGCTCAGAATACCTAAGTGCACTCACTCTCTCTCTCTCTCTCTCTCTCTCACACACACACACACACACACACACACACACACACACACTTACTTGCTCATACTGACATAGTCAGCTAAACATATCTAGACTTCAGTTTACCAGAATTGATACAAAGACAATGAATCAGTCTGAGCTAGAAAGAAAGCTCAACCAATAGTCCAGGGGGTGGAGTCAGATCTGATCCAGCTCCTCCTACCTATGCAGAGTAGAACCAAAAGTCCAGAAGGTGTAGCCCTTGCTGCTCCTGTATGGCCATATTTGAACCAAAAATACAGGACATGAAATCAGACCTGAATTGTATGGAGTTAAACCAAAAGTCCAGAGGGTGGAGCTAGACATGTTGTAGCTCTCCTACCTGGGTAGATTTGAACCTAAAGTCTAGATGGTGGAGCTAGACCTTATCCAGTTCCTTAGACCTGGTCAGAGTTGAACCAAAAGTACAGAGGGTGGAGCTAGACTTGATCTGGCTCCTCCTACTTGGGAGAAATTGATCCAGGAGTCCAAAGGGTGGAGTTAGACTTGTTCCTGCTATTCCAACCTGAGTTGATTTGAACCAAAAGTCCAGATGGTGGAGCTAGACTGGATCCAGGTTTTCCAACCTGGGTGGAGTTGAACCAAGTTCATGAGTGTCTGACATGATACAGCTCCTCCTACATATCAAGATTTGAACCTAAAGTCCAGATGGTGGAGTCAATCTTGATCTGTGTCCTCATACTTAGGAGGATTTGAACTATGAGTCCATAGGGTGGTGCTACACTTAATCCAGTTCCTCAAATATGGGCAGATTTGAACCAAAATTTCCATATGGTGGAGCTAGACATGATCCGGTTCCTCCTACTTGGGAGGATTTGAACCAGGAGTCAACAGGGTGGAGCTAGACTTGTTCCAGCTTTTCCAACCTGGGTAGATTTAACCAAAATCCAGAGGGTGAAGTAAAACTTGATCCAGCTCCTGCTACCTGGGAGGATTTGAACCAAAAGCCCAGAGGGTGGAGTTTGACTTGATGCAGCTCCTCCTAGCTGAGTAGATTTTATCCAAAAGTCCAGGGTTGGAGTCAAACTTGATCCACCTCCTGCTACCTGAGTAGATTTTAACCAAAAGTCCAGGGGTGGGGTGAAACTTGCTCCACCTCCTCCTACCTGAGTAGATTTGAACCAAAAGTCCAGAGGGTGGCACTATACTTGAGCCAGGTCTTCCAACCTGGGTAGAGTTGAACCAAAAGTTTCAAAGTTGGAGTCCAACCTGATCCAGCTCCTCCTACCAGGAGGATTTGAATCAAAAGTCCAGAGGGTGGAGTTTGACTTGATGCAACTCCTCCTACCTGGGAGGATCTGAATCAAAAGTGCATAGGTTGGAGTTAGCCTTCATCCAGCTTCTCAGATCTGGGCAGAGCTGAACCAAAAGTCCAGAGGGTGGAGTCAGACTTGATCTGGCTCCTCCTACCTGGGTGGATTTGAACCAAAAGTCCTTGATAAACTTATTACAGCTTGATAAATATGTTAGTTGTTCATTCTTGTACAGCATTTCACATGGCTAGACGTTATATAGGAGGATATAGGAGAAGATCAGAAGTATGGAGCTCAGATCTAGCTCCACCCCCTGGATTTTGTTTCTGCAGTAAGAACTATTTTAGAATTACAGCATGTTTATTTGCTGTACGTTTCAGACAGTCTGCAGTCTGCAGTGCTGACAGTAATTGAAAGGTCCGGCACAGGGGAGTTCATATCCAGTACGTAGATTGGTTCTGTTTTTCAAGCATTCGGTTTCAGATGATAGGTTTCCATCCAGGAATAGTTGTCAGCCTGACATTTTCTGACAGACCTGAAAGGTGGAGGAAAGAAAAGAAAAGAAAAGGAAAGTTGTGTGTTATCAGTTATTTAGTACCGAGAGAAGATTTCAAATGTGATCTGTAAGCTTTGTGATTTAAGAACAAGACTGGACTGAGAGCTGAGCCCTGAGGAACTCCTCTAATGAGGGGAGGAATTTGAATTCTTCAGGGTACGTGGCTGGGTCAAACGTGTAGATCTGATGGAAAGCAGGTCAGAGGAGCACTCCGGATTGTGAAGTGGAGATGAATAACTGTATTAAAGATTGAAAAGGATGAGAAGTGAGGAAAGAAATCTTGAGGATTTGTGTAGAGCTTCAGTGAGCTTCAGAGTGTCTAATACCCAGGAGGTCACTTCGGGTCGAAAGACAGGAAGTGTGAATGAGGGATATTCCAGGATTTTGAAACTGATGAGACTTCTGGACGCGAGAGAACCCTGGTTTATACCCTGTTTATTTTCCTGGAACAGGAATACTTTCTTAATCTTAATGAATGAAGAAGAAGAAGAAGAAGAAGAGAAGAGAAGAGAAGAGAAGAGAAGAGAAGAGAAGAGAAGAGAAGAGAAGAGAAGAGAAGAGAAGAGAAGAGAAGAGAAGAGAAGAGAAGAGTTTTTTGCTTCATCAGAGCTGTTTGAGTCCTGTTTTATTTTTGGTCTGTGGAGGTTTATTTTAACACAGCCGTGAAACTGAGGTGTTTAAAACCCCAACAACACCGACACCAACACCAGCGCACCTGATACACACACACACACACACACACACTCACACTGAGAATGAAAAAACAGATCAGAAATCAGATCTTTTTAGCGAAGGTTCTTCATTAGAATTCCTAATGTCTTAGCTGCTGATTGTTGATGCATTCATATAAATACGTGAATCACGTGAGGCCTGGAAGCTCTCTCTCTCTCTCTCTCTCTCTCTCTCTCTCTCTCTGTCTCTGTCTCTCTCTCTCTCACTCTCTATCTCTCTCTCTCCCTGTGGGCTCTAAAACATCTAAACACTGGCTGTTTTTCTTTAAAGAGAACTTTCTCTTCCCTGTGGAGTCATCTGTTTTTCTTCCTCTCGCTGTAATTATCTGCACCATTGGTCAAAGCTGTTGACGTATTTACACGTTTTTTTTTTTTTTTTTCTTTCTTTCTTTCTTTTTCTTTTTTTCCTTGTGCAAATGTTGAGGGAAATCAACTGGAGCATCCCGTTATTTTGATTTGTGTCAGACCAGGAAATCCCCAGTGGGTGACAGACCAAAGAGAAAAGGACCGGCTTGAGCATATGTGTGTGTGTGTGTGTTAATCTAAACACATTCATTCTGGTGTCTCAGTGTGCGGTAAAGGAGAAATATGCAGGATGGATGGAGAGCTCTGTGCTTTGTGACTGAGAATCAATAGGAATGCATTATAAACATGCGGAGAGGAAAAATATTCATTGCTGATCTATTTCTTCTTTCCTCTCTCTCTCTCTCTCTCTCTCTCCTGCTATGACTCACTCTCAGGCTGATCTTTACGTTCGCTCCAAACGGTCTTTCAGCACTGGCATTTTTCCACCACTATAAAAGCAAACGGCTTTCTGCCTACTGGGGTGCATCTCATTCTCTCATTCTCTTTCTTTCTCTGTCTCTTCCTTGCCCTCTCTCTCTCTATCTCTCTCACTATCTCTCTATCTAATTCTATCTCTGTGTAGGACTGCAGGCTTTGTAGCAGCATCAGACATTTTCACGACTGTTTCTGTCTCATAAAACAACCTAAATAGCCCCATAACCAGTCTGAATATGCTAGAGGGATTCATCTATCAGGAAAAAAAAAGAGGGGGAAAAAGGGAGATTAGTAAGTAGGAGAGAGAGAGAGAGATTAGATAAGGGGAGAGAGAAGAAGATAAGAAATGAGGACAGTGATAAGGAAAGAGAAAAAGGACGAAAGAGCAGAAAAAGGATGTGAAGGAAGACAGGATGTGAGAAGGTAGAAAGAAGGAGAGGATGAAAAAGGAAAGATAATGAGAAGGTGTGTGTGGAAAAGAAGGAAAGATAGATCAGAGTTTACAGGAAGGACAGAGAGAAATAAGGAGGAGAGAATCAGGACGGGGAGAGAGATAGAATGGAAGAGATTAGACGGGAATAGATAGGATGAAAGAAAGAAAGAAAGAAAGAAAGAAAGAAAGAAAGAAGATAGGCATGATAAACAGGCATGATAAAAATAAGGAAAAATAGAGAAAAGAAAAGAAACAAAGAAAGAAACAAAGAAATGGACAAATATGAAGCTGAGAAAGAAAGAAAGAAAGAAAGAAAGAAAGAAAGAAAGAAAGAAAGAAAGAAAGAAAGAAAGAAAGTGACAAATATGAAGCTGAGAAAGAAAGAAAGAAAGAAAGAAAGAAAGAAAGAAAGAAAGAAAGAAAGAAAGAAGGAAAGGCATGATAAACAGGCATGATAATAAGGAAAAATAGAGAAAAGAAAAGAAAAGAAAAGAAAAGAAAAGAAAAGAAAAGAAAAGAAAAGAAAAGAAAAGAAAAATCAAAACATTCCTCCTCTCCGTCACAGAGTCTCTGGTGCTCTCTCTCAGCTGGAGAATATTCCTGACATTTATCTATGAAGACACACTCTGTACTCATTAAGCTTTTCTATCTCACTTACACACACACACACACACACACACACAGCTTGAGGTTTGCGGTCCTCAGGGAGGCTTTAATCAGTCCGGTGATTATGGGGGGATTGGTCTGAGCGGTCACTGGTGCTGTGTGTAACAGGTTCTTTAGTCACTTCTCAGGTTAAAGGATAAGAAGAACAAAAGGAAAAAAGAAAAATACCTAATAAAATGGATACAGTCAGCAACACCGCCATTAATCACACACTCAGGAACGTCAGAAAAACAGAAAGAAAAGAAAATAATGCTGTTTATATCAAACCAGTGCCAAAGTTTGAAAACTGCTAGCTATGTTATCGGATGGATTCCGGCTTCCAGCGCTCCATACACACCTACACAACCTCACACACTCTCGACACAGAGAGGCTGATTGGAATGACTCGCCTGCTAAAGTCAGGGTTTTTTTCATCTGAGTGGCCTCTCACCATTAACCATGGCCTACAGAGGTTGGGCGAAGAGCTGATCTGAGTGCTTCAGCTGAGAGAAAGCAGTGTGTATGTATGAACAAGTGTGTTTGAGAGAGTGTGTGTCTCAGCTTCCCTCTCTCCGGAGAGAGCCCGGTCCTGTCCGAGGCCACGGGTCTATCGATCGTTCAACAGAGTGCCATCGCTCTCTCTTAGATGAGTGCAGCTCTCTCCTCCTCTGCTTGGTTGTGGAGCGTGCCCGGGGAGATACCCACTGATCAGGATGTATGATTGCTGTACTCAGTCTCATCACCATGGCCTTTAAAGAATCCCCAAGCACCTCTGAGTCCTATCAGGATTTAAAAAAATGGGAGTGAGAAAGAAGAAAAAAATAAAGCAGAACCTTTTGCACTGGATACTCATGTGGTCTAGCTTGCAGGGACCAGACACCGATCAGCCATAACATTATGACCACCTGTCTAATATCGTGCTGGTCACCCTTTTGCTACTAAAACAGTCCATCGGGGCATAGACTCCACTAGATCCCTGAAGGTGTGCTGTGGTGTCTGGCACCATGTTAGCAGCAGTCCTGTAAGTTGCAAGATGGGGCCTCCATGGATCAGACTTGTTTGTCCATGAAATCCCACAGACGGTCGATTGTATTGAGATCTGGGGAATTTGAAGGCCAAGTCAACATCTCAAACTCGTTGCTGTGCTCATCAAACCATTCCTGAACTAGATTTGCTTTGTAGCATGATCAGATCACACGGGCCAGCCTTCACTCCCCACGTGCATCAATGAGACTTGACCGCCCATGACCCTGTCGCCGAGTCACCACTGTTCCTTCTTTGGACCACTTTTGATAGATACTGACCACTGCAGACCGGGAACACCCCACAAGAGCTGCAGTTTTGGAGATGATCTGATCCAGTGGTCTAGCCATCACAATTTGGTTCTTCGTCAAACTCGCTCAAATCCTTACACTTGTCCATTTTTCCTGCTTCTAACATCAACTTTGAGGATATATTCACCTGCTGCCTAATAAATCCCACCCACTAACAGGTTCCATGATGAGGAGATACTCAGTGTTATTCACTTCACCTGTCACTGTACAGTATATATGGCTCATAAAATCTCCAGGAGTAAACTCTTCAGGGTATTGTGTTATTGGAAACAAATGAAACATCTACACTAACACACTAATTACTCAGGATTACACATTACCCAGGATGCAAATTGTCACTAATGATCACTGAAATGATCACACCAAACCCAACATCACAAAAAAAAAAAATAAAATACAACAGCAAAGCATGAATGGAGGCACCGATGCTATCCTTACATCGTTCACCTCAGGTTAAACCTTTTATCCACATCCACACATCAGCTCTAGTTCTTTCATTCATCCTGAATGAATGCCTTGAATGCCTTTTTAAAAGAAAAATAAAAACAAAAAGAACCTGATTTTTGATATGACCTGATTCCCAGCAAGCTCAATCATCCTTGTTGGTAATTTGTACGCTCCGAACAGTTAGGACGCTGTTGAAATAAAACTATTTCTGATATTTATTCTTGCTATGAACTTGACTCAATATGTTTGGATCAATCCTACAAACAATAAACCACTCCTTCTTAAGGATGGACACACAGATGAACGGACGTACCAGATTTTTAATGGTCCCTGGGAGATTTTTGGTGATGGACCAAAAAACTAGGGGCTAGAGATATAACAGTTGGTGGCCAGTGAACAAGGGTCAGCTTTCTACCAATTCTGGACTTCAAAAATCTGGGGTTTACAACCAACTAACCTGGACTTAACATCTCCAGTATCTCTGGTTCCATCCAAAGATTGGGTTACTGGGTTACTTACCAGAGTGTCTGGACTGGAAATTCCTCCAGCCTTCCAAAAAACATGGCAGTAGATACCCTCGCTAGGGTGAGTGATGGTGATAGACTGGAGTCTTTCCTGGTTGTTTTCCTGGCTCACACTTTGGATAAGCTTTGGATCCTTCAACTCTGAACAGGATAAAACTGAAGATGAATACGTCTCCAGACATGGGTGAATTTTGCTTTTTTTAAAATAGATAGATAGTCTACTCCTCCCTGAAATTGAGCGCTAGTTTCTCATTCTGTGTTAATTGGAAGAAATGTGGCATTTTAGTGTACATGTGAACATTTGGCCGATGCTTTTATCCAAAGTAAGGCTGAATCCAATCCAAGTAGAAAGCTGAGAATTTTCCATCTTAACATTTCCAACAGTGGACATGACTGCACTTTCACTGAGCTTCTTAAAGAGAAAGTTCTGTCCCATTTCTGACTTTCTGAAAGTTCTTCAGAGCTTTTCCTGAACTCTTTTGTTATGCCATGCCACTTCTCATGGCTACGTTAAAGAAGGCCTTGCGGAGCTTGCTTTCTTTAGAAGAATATCTGAGTCAGTAAGGTGTGCACGGCATTGCTGAGAGGGAGCAGGTGGTCTGCCGTAGCACCACGTCTCTAACCTTGGATTCAATACCTGCAGCTTCCTTATTGTCAGTGATTCCATTACGGACTCGCGTTCAAACCGGGAACATTTCCGACTCGAACCTTTTGACCCTGGTAGCATTGTGTATTCCGGCAAGTATCCACTGTCTATCACACTTTAGAGCTTCTTCAGAGCATATCTGCTGGCACTTTCAGAACCTCACATCCATCATGATGACCAGGTTGAGGAGGGTTACGACTTTATGGTGCGGAGAGAGTCCAGTGGCGCAAGCTAGTTTCTTAAAATCTGAGAAAATATGATTTGGAGTTTATGTGGAGTGTACAGGTGAGGACTGGAAAAAGGTCTTGGGACCTCAAAATGTCTTCAAGTTCTGCTTTCTGGAATGCTTTTCTCCTCACCATGATTGAACAGAAGCTTTATTTGAGGTCATTGTAGACTTCCTGTCAGCTGGAAGCAGGCTATTTTCTAACCTCTTAGGAATAATCAAGTTAATATTCGTGATCTTGATGGATCTGGATGTGGAGACCTGAAGAACATCACAATCTGCTAGTTTTGGTAAATTTAACCCACTATTCCATCTGTGCTGAACAAGAACTTTCCTACCTACAGTTTCTTCCTGCACCTTTAGACTACATCCAACTTTTACTTAGAGGAAAAGTTTTTTTAAAGTAGCTTCATCAGGAATCTGTTAGAGATCTCAATCAACAGCACTGGATTGGAATCACTCCGCTCTCCAATCAGATCTTCATCACTATTTTTTGGAGACTGAGAGCTGCGCTAACTTTTTCTCCAGCGCTGCCGTGATTGGAGCGGTTCTCGGTTCTTATATCAGAGTAGGCTATTTGTCTGTGGCTTTTCAGCCAGCTTAAGTCTGAGATCCACATCTTCACAGGCTGGGAAACAGTAAGCTCCCATTAGAATATAAAACAACCCTTTTCCTTTATTATCAAAGGCAAGGATTTTTTTGGTCTTCTTTTAAATGCCAAATTCTAAAAAAAAGGCATGAAACATCAAAAGGTGTGCTATCGTGATTTGCATGTAGATGTTAGTGGAAAGCTTTCAAATCATGATGCAGTCCAGCTTTGTGTATTACAGCAGCTGCAATTAAAACACAGGAGGATTCATTACAGACAATGAGACTATTATGGGAATAAGAAAAGGTTTTGTTTAATCCAATTTTCTGTAATAATACAACATGGATTTGTTGTTTTAGGATAATTATTAGTTTGAAATTTTTTAGAATTCTGAATAGGATTTTATTAGAACAGCATAATAATATGACAGTACATTATTCTTCTCTTTTATTTAATTTAATTTTATTTTAGTTTATAAGCTGGCTTAATTCTTCTTTTTATTTATCATCTCTTTTATTTATTTATTTATTTATTTATTTATTTATTTATTTATTTATTTATTTATTTATTTATTTTTTTCATATATTTAATGTATATATCTGCTCACTTTGCACTCACCCTATTTTGCACATTTTGTACACAGTTGCTATTGTATATCTGTTTACATCTGCACTATATCTGTAAACATGTAAGTAGATGTAGTGTAGATGTAAACAAATATAGTGTAGATGTAAACAGATCTAGTGTAGATGTAAACAGATGTAGTGTAGATGTAAACAAATATAGTGTAGATGTAAACAGATCTAGTGTAGATGTAAACAGATGTAGTGTAGACGTGAAGAGATGTAGTGTAGACGTGAACAGATGTAGTGTAGATGTAAACAAATATAGTGTAGATGTAAACAGATCTAGTGTAGATGTAAACAGATGTAGTGTAGACGTGAAGAGATGTCATGTAGACGTATGCAGATGTAGTGTAGATGTGAACTGATTTAGTGTAGACATGAACAGATGTAGTGTAGACGTGAACAGATGTAGTGTAGACGTGAACAGATGTAGTGTAGATGTAAACAGATTTAGTGTAGACGTGAACAGATGTAGTGTAGACGTGAACAGATGTAGTGTAGACGTGAACAGATGTAGTGTAGACGTGAACTGATTTAGTGTAGACGTGAACAGATGTAGTGTAGACGTGAACAGATGTAGTGTAGACGTGAACAGATGTAGTGTAGACGTGAACAGATGTAGTGTAGACGTAAACAGATGTAGTGTAGACGTGAACAGATGTAGTGTAGACGTGAACAGATGTAGTGTAGACGTGAACAGATGTAGTGTAGACGTGAACAGATGTAGTGTAGACGTGAACAGATGTAGTGTAGACATGAACAGATGTACTGTAGACGTGAACAGATGTAGTGTAGACGTGAACAGATGTAGTGTAGACGTGAACAGATGTAGTGTAGACGTGAACAGATGTAGTGTAGACGTGAACAGATGTAGTGTAGACGTGAACAGATGTAGTGTAGACGTGAACAGATGTAGTGTAGACGTAAACAGATGTAGTGTAGACGTGAACAGCTGTAGTGTAGACGTGAACAGATGTAGTGTAGACGTGAACAGATGTAGTGTAGACGTGAACAGATGTAGTGTAGACGTGAACAGATGTAGTGTAGATGTGAACAGATGTAGTGTAGATGTGAACAGATGTAGTGTAGATGTAAACAGATGTAGTGTAGATGTGAACAGATGTAGTGTAGATGTGAACAGATGTAGTGTAGATGTGAACAGATGTAGTGTAGACGTGAACAGATGTAGTGTAGATGTGAACAGATGTAGTGTAGACGTGAACAGATGTAGTGTAGACGTGAACAGATGTAGTGTAGATGTGAACAGATGTAGTGTAGACGTGAACAGATGTAGTGTAGATGTGAACAGATGTAGTGTAGATGTGAACAGATGTAGTGTAGACGTGAACAGATGTAGTGTAGACGTAAACAGATGTAGTGTAGACGTGAACAGCTGTAGTGTAGACGTGAACAGATGTAGTGTAGACGTGAACAGATGTAGTGTAGATGTAAACAGATGTAGTCTATATATAGTCTATATAATAAATATATATCTGTTTACGTCTCTGTCATCTTCATTTGTATCTATTCACACTTACTTTTTGTATTATTTGTTCACATAGTCACATTCAATTCAGGGTTAAGGTCCTTGCTCAGAAGGTCCAGCAGCAGCACCTTGCAGGTCCTGTGATTTATTCAGTAGTCCAACACTTTAACTGTTAATCCACAACTAGATTAATTTTTTATTACTATTTTATTCTTATACACGGAGATAAATCTACAATTATCAAAACAGGGCATGCTACCTTTTATTTCTTATCGGTTTATAGCTACATTCAATGCTGTAGAACGTCCATGAAGCAGGAATGGGTTACTTCCTGTTCCAGCAGCTATAAACACATTCCAGAACCAGTCTCACTTTTTTTTTTTTCACTTTTTTCCTCTTTCTTGAAGACAGAAAAAAGCAGCTTGTCATGTTACAGAGGAACCATAAAGTGTAAACTTCTTTGTCCTGAAGCAGAAAGCTTCAAGCAAGCATTTTTCCTCTGCCTGAAATCGGAGCATCCAACATACCAGAAATGTTAAATAAATGTCTTCTTACAGAAAACTTCAGCATATCGACACACGTGGGTTTATGTAAAGAATCCGTCATACAGGTCACTACAGCAGACTGTTTGGTCCGCATAGTGCATTTTAGCAGAGGTTTTACACCGGATGCCCTTCCTGACACAACCCTCCCATTTAACCCGGGCTTGGGACTGGCACCGAGAGTTAACTCTTCAGTGGCTGGGTTAGCACCCTGCCCAGGAATCGAACCCAGGCCATAGCAACGACAGCACAGGATCCTGCCGCTGGACCACCAGGAGGCTACATTAAGGATTTTACAATACCTTAAGCTGGGATTTGATGCTAAGGAAAATAAATAATCAAATCATCATTAGTATAATTAACCTTTTTATTTTGTTTTTTTCCAACAATTATACCTCGACCAGCCTGTACAAGACTTGGATGTACAATCACACGTACGTCGACGTTTCAATGGCAGTTAAACTGCGCTAATGTCATTAACTTAATGTGAGTCTTGTAATAAAGCATTTCGTGACAATAATGTGATTTTAATTGATACCAGTACAGGGGTGAAGGCAGCAGATGAGCTTTCTGTGCTTCATCATCCACCCGAGTCGATGCCCTCATCAATATGACTAATGCGACATTGATCACCACAGGAGTCGTTTAGAACAAAATCGCAAATTCCTTCCGCACTCTTACTCCGCCTCAGCAAATTAGTCCCAACTGCAAATCCTCAAACGATGACACTTATATTCTCACCATCGTCCGCCCATGCTCCATTTAACACCACGGGTCATTAGCAGGTACAAATCACCTTGGCAACGGGCTGTCACGGTTACCCGCGGTGTTGACCTCGGTGCGATTGGCTTTCTCCGGTGTCACTGACGAGGCTGGAGTAATTTAATATCCAATCAGATAAGAGCTCTATTCTCATGCAAATGAAGGGGTTGAGGAGGTCCCAGAGCCGGAGGGGGGTTTATTTTAGAAAATGCGGTTTAATTATGAGAGCAAACCTGTGCAGACGGCCGCGAGTTATTCAATTTAGGAATTAATTCTGCACATAAAAAAAGATCATAAAATCTAAATAGCCCCACAGCGCTGCTGCTTAATGCGTTATCCACAAAGCACAGGGAAAAATATAAATAATAAAATAATCAAATCTTAAAAATCCGCCTGGCAGAGCGGCTGAGGGAATTTGATTGCAGATCTGCTGCGGATCGGCTCTGATGAAAAACTTCATGAATTCTAACAGATTCATAAGTGTGTTGGTGTCATCCTGGGTACCTAACTTTCTCAGTGTGTGTGTGTGTGGCATCTCTGAAAGCTAGCTTCAAACTCATATTTTGCCCTTAAGCATATGCTAACAACCTGCAGGCAATTCAAAGCGTCTTCTATTTACAGCCGGAATAAGAGAAGTCAAAAAGACAGAGAAGGCTCCAGGGAGACAGAGATAGACACCCTTAGACTTAAAAGTGTGTGTGTGTGTGTATGTATGTGTGTGTGTGTGTTTACACCAGGAAAGGAACTCTTTTAGCCTTTACTCTAGGATCCAGAAGGATGGTACAACGTTCATCAGAAAAAATTGAACTCCAGCCTCTTTATTAGGGCTTGATTCAGAAGAAGTGATGATCTTCATCCCCAATGGATCTTCATCTCCATGGGATCTTCATCTCCGTTGTAAGAAAAGCTATGAGCCTGGGTCCACCCTTCTCTTTAACTAGAACCATTTGGATTTTTATTTGCAAGTTGGCTTGCTTGAATTCTCTGAAAATCAGACATTAAGACAGAACCTCATCATCATCATTCACCAACAACATTCAGAGTATTTCTGTGAAATTTCCTATTTTCATCCACAACTTTTCCTTTAGTTTTCTACTTTCCTTGTTAAATCAATACTCAAACTGAGTGTAAATCAAATTTCTGCAAACATTAATTTAGAAATTCAAGAGCTGAGGTCTTTTAAGCCAATAAAAAAACAGCCTGTGGTCTCTTTGGTTGAAAAAACAAAACAAAACAAAACAAGGAAATCATAATTGCTAATTATTACATAACCATCAAACTCGATATCATCCTGGTTTTCTTACTAATGACAAGCCAAAAAAAACCCAAACAATTAACCATCTAATCCTTCAACACACGTTAATGTTTCCATGGTAACATTTCATGCTTCCTGCTATGATATTGCAGTTAGCAATGCTAATATTTCTGTCATCAATATACTGAATATTTTAAACGCAAATCCTGCATTAATGCAAATCGAAATCTGTCCACATACAAGTACACCAGCAACACGGTCATTATCTGAGGCTAGTAATTACCGGACTTTGTAATCTCAATCATGCAAACACTAAAACCGTGACATTTTATACAGGATTATAGCAAACATTATCAGAATTTTGATTAGAAACATGGCTGGTTATCGGCTTCACCAGAGAGTCTAGATAATTAATGAATTGCATTTATTCTAGATTTACATCAATCCAGGACATCCAGGTTAAAGGATATCTTCAATACAGGCACTATTTAAGCAAAATTGACTATAAAAAGTTCTTGATTAATGTTTAATAATTATTATTTTACATTATAATGCAATGATATATCATTATTTGTCACATATACATTACTGCACAGTGAAATTCTTTCTTCACATATCCCATCCTTGGGTGTTGGGATCAGAGCATAGGGTCAGCACCCCTGGAGAAGGGAGGATTGGGGACCTTGCGCAAAAGCCCAATGATGGCAGCTTGGCTGGGGCTTGAACCCCAAACTTCCAATCAACAACCCAGAGCCTTAACCTCTTGACCACTTCCGATTTTTGGACCTGTTTGATCCAGCCAGATGCTCTACTCCTGGTTGGAGTCTTATCGCTTGGTGGTGGTCACTGCTGTTGGAGATAGATCTACATGGACAGCCTGTGACCAGAGGACTGCTGTGGATAGAATCACTTGGAGACCATCACGCCATCAGCTTTCAGCAGAAAGGAATTAGTTCTTTGTCTATAATGAACTCAGAAACTACACTCATTAGTTCCTCAAGAGCTTGGGGATGCTGTTGTAGAATGGACATTATTTAATTACATTTACATTATTTAGTGTCCAGTGTCACCCAAATGAGAATGAGGTTCCCTTTTGAGCCTGGTTCTTCTCAAGGTTTGTTCCTCATATCATCACAGGGAGTTTTTCCTCACTACTGTCACCTCAGGCTTCTCATTAGGGATAATTTCAGGGATAAATAGTATCTTAACTTTAAACTTGATAAATTTACTTGATAATGTTTATATACTTCTGTAAAGCAGCTTTGAGACAATGTCCATTGTTAAAAGTGCTATACAAATAAACTTAATTGAAAATAATGCAAATTAAATAAAGCTGTGGTGCTTTTATAAACCATCAGGATTTGGTTCGGTCATATCCAATTCGGTCCTCAAATCACCTTGTGGAATCATTCAAACATTTGCATCATTGACCAGTTGCAAAACAGCTTTGGTTGAGTTGACCGTCAAGTCCTTCAGCCTTTCTACATCTCCAGAAGGAATGAAAATCTTTATGTTTCTGTGTAAAATAAATGTTACTGTAGTCGAAGCAGAGACCTGACCTCATTCTGCTGCAGTGTTTCCATTTTCTGAATGCTAGACTGGTATTTAGTGAGCACACTTGAACTTTAACCTTCTGCTGTATGAAGCTCTTCATGCTGTATTTTAATGCCACGCTGACACATCTTCTCTGTGTGTGTGTGTGTGTGTGTGTGAATGAACCCCAGGGCCAGGCATTTGACACATTAGAAATGTCTCTTATTATGCATTATTTTAACAGTGAGTGTAACCTAATGATTATGCAAATGGAGGTTAATTAAAACACTGCTGTAAAAGGCCTGACTGGGGCTCATTTGCATACGGTGCTTTTTTATTTTCTGCCACGATGTCTCAAGTGGTGCTGTGAGTTCTAGTGATGACCAGGGGCCACCAGAACCACCTCTGCTCAAGGAGAACCTTTTCCTCCAGCTGTTTGCTCAGTGTCAAGCTAGAGTGTGTGTCCAGCAATGTGTGCATGTGTATGTGTGTGTGTGGGGCACACAAATCCCCCTTCCCGACCTCACACTGCTAGTTTGATCCGGCCTAATCACTGTGACAACAGCATGAACTTTGATCAAACTTTCATTGCTTGCTCTCGAGTAGAGCTTGTTGGGCTTTTTAAAGATTCATACTTCACAAGAACACACTCCATCTGTCTCGGCGTGGGTGGGTGCATGTGGGTGTGTGTGTGTGTCTGTGATTTTTCTCACAGATTTCAAAGACAGAAAAAAAGAAGAAGAAGCTTGTGTAAATCAGCATGTGAATCATTTCAATGAGCTTCGCTGCATCGGTAACTTGAGCCACAGATAAATAGATCTGACCTTGTTAACTCGACACTCCTCCTCCACCTTCCCATCTGCTCTACAGGTCAGTGCTCTGAGGAATCTACACACACACACAGGTTTGGATTGGTCCAGAAACTGAATTAGTTATGATAAAGTTAGGATAAAGTGGGATAGAACCCCAACAAGTGAAATGTTCTGTGTAGAAGTACTCATATATCCACAGAGGAGCCTACTCTGAACCTACTCAGGGTCATTTGGAACCTAGAGCCAATGGAATGGAATCTCAATGGAATCTGGACACAAGAAAAAAGAAAAAGAAAAAGCATTTATTAGCACTATACATACATTACAGCACAGTGCAACTCTTTTCTTTACATATCTCAGCTGAGGAGGTCGGGGGCAGAGCACAGGGGCAGGTATGGTGCAGCGCCCCTGGAGCAGGGAGGGTTAAGGGCTTTGCTCAAGAGCCCAACGGTGGCAGCTTGGCAGTGCTGGGACTTGAACCCTGATCTTCTGATTAACTGCTTGAGCCACCACTGCCCCAAGGGAATCTGGGCACAAGGTGAGGGACATCATGGACAAGGTGCCAACTTATTGCATCGCCCACACACACACTCACTCTATGGACAATGTGGAGACACCAATCAGTTTAGTTTAGTTTAGTTTATTTATAAAGCACATTTAAAAACAACAGGAGTTGCAACCAAAGTGCTGTACAACAAATATAAAACAAAACACCCAATCAAGACAAACAAAATAAAATGTAATAAAAAATAATAAAATACGACAAACTAAATAAAATTTTTCACCCTCACACCGAATTAAAACATATAGAATAAAAATGGGTTTTCAAAGCAGATTTGAACAAAGAAAAAGAAGGGGAAGATCTTATGTGGAGGGGAAGACTGTTCCAAAGCCTGGGAGCTGCCACAGTAAAAGCCTGGTCACCTTTAGTTTTAAAATGTGAACGAGGGACTGATAGAAGAAGTTGACCTGAGAAGTTGACAATCAGCCTAAAAACAACTGGAGCACCAGGGGGAAACCCCTGAAGAAAACTCATTCATGTGCATGCAAGGTGGAGACGGGTATCTAACCCCCTAGACCAGGGGTGTCCAATCCACAAAGGGCTGGTGCAGGTGCAGGTTTTCATTCCAATTAAGCAGAAGCCACACCTGATTCCACCTCCTTAATCAGCTGATGTTGGCTTTCAGTAGACTCGGTTGTGGCTTCTGCTTGGTTAGAATAAAAACCTGCACCCACACCAGCCCTTCGCGGATAAGTTTGGACACCCCTGCCCTAGACAAACCCACTAACCACTAGGCTACCCATCCCTCATAAAGAAGCTCTATACATTGTACAAGTACAATATACCACCTTTTTTGCCCGTTTGTCTGAGATAGAGTATCAGGTCTTCCCAGTTTGATTCCCAGCATGACTGTATACTCGCATTAGCAAGCAAGAGCTTGACCTGCAATGATCCATTTTCAATATTTAGCTTCGGTTCATTGCTAGGGGCAAGCATCAAAATGACAAGATAAACTCAGTGTGTGACAATTAGATAAGATGCAGCAAAGCCATCAGTTCAAACACCCGGCTTGAATAATTCCTCACAATCCTGAGGAATCCATATTTGGCAGTTTCTTCGGTTTCTCACTCCCTTTTTTAACATGAAATCAGAGATATCTGGCTGTCTATCAGGCTTCCATTATCAAACTAGTAAACATTTACATCATGCACAATTGATGTTTTTTGTGCTTGTGAAATTCTTTCAAAGGTGGACAAAATGATTTGCCTCTATAGATGAAGAATTAAGACGATATTTGGCACATCTTGATTGTGGTAGCTTAGTGGCTAAGGTGTTGGAATTCTGATCTGAAGGTTCAGTTCCCAGGTCCACCAAGCTGCCACTGCAGGGCCCCTGAGCAAGGCCCTTATTGCTCAGTTGCATAAAATGAGATAAATTGTAAGTCGCTCTGGATAAGTGAGTCTGCCGAATGTAAATGAAAGCTTTATTGGTCACAGCTAAATGTATCCAATATAACTTGGGGTCATAGTGGAAGGTCAGCCATGATATAACGCCCCCGGAGTAGAGAGGCTTAAATGTCTTGCTCAAGGGTCCAGCAGTGGCAGCTTGGTAGTGCTGAGGCTTGAAACCTTGACCTTCAGTCACTTGGCGCCTAGTCTCAGTGACAGCAGAAGGTCTGGACTTCATAGCAGCTTTTATTGGCAAAGGACCACCCAAGAGGGCATCGGAGTGATGTGAAGCAACCAATCACAGTTCAATTTGTGTTTAGGGGTGTGAAAAAGTCCTACAAAAAACAAACTGCAACTATAGATGGTTCATTTAATAAAATCCAGCATTTAGCTGATCCTCACTGTCACAGTTGTAAACAGGACAGCTTCCTTCTTCCATGAGGGACGTAGAGCGTCACAGCGGCTTTGTTTCCAGGCAGAGAGTTAACACTCTGAATGTCTCCTGGAAATTCTGTAGAATCCAACCAATCAGATGCTGACTTCAAAACTCCTGAGGTCCTGAGGATATTCAGCCAAGAGTTCGTGGGCTGAGGCTGAGACTACCTGGTGCCCTAACCACTGTGTAGGTTGTTCTACGGTCAGTTTCAAGTGTGAAATAATACAATGTTGTTGCTGAGGATCAAAGGTCATGGTCATTGTGACATTGTGGCTCTCATACAGAACAAAGCACAATTACAACCAAAGTTTTATAGAAAAAGACAAATAGAACTCTTTAATAAGTACACACATGGACACAATAACATCTGGCATGAAATTATTAAAATTAAGCCAGATTAAACAAAATATTCAAAACCTTTTTTGTGCAACATGATATTTGGGTCAAATCACATTTTTTTTGTCTTGAAAAACATAAATAAATAAATAAATAAATAAATAATAATAAAAAAATAATTAAATTAAAAATTGAGAAAATGTCGAGAAGTTTCAGTTTGCAAATCATCAATGCTAACTACCACAAATAAATACATTTGGCTTTTTTTTTTTTTTTTGAGAATTTTTTCCAAACTTTACACTGCTTCAAGATTCATTAACTAACGACAATTTGTGAAACCATAACCCAAACTTTTCCAAGCACTGAATATCAGATATGAAGTAGAATTATAACTGATCTCAGAAATTTCATATGAATGCATTCCACATTTTCAAGTCTGTTAGGAAATGGATCATTTTTTATGTCCAAAAACCCTTTGATGTGACAAAAGCAAATGATGAAAGCACACAAGTCTTTAATAAAGAGAAAAAGCGAACACAGCGTCTGGTGACACACCTCACAAAGGAGCTTCAAAACAGAGATTATTCAGACCAAATTAGAAAGATGGTCTAAACGTGTGATGTACACGTGAACGGTGAAAGCCGTTTAGTTATTATTAACCAAACTCAATTCTTAGTGAACTTTGTTTAATCCTGAGCTGAAAGGTAGTGGAAGTGTATGTCTTTCAGGACGACATCACTGTATAGTTTGGTAAGATGTTTGGCTGAAGCTACGTCGTTGACACAGTCCTCACTCCGAGGCGAAGAGGGAAGTGATGGATCAGGAGTGATGACGTTTACTGTTCTACAGTCTATCCAGAAACACTAGGAACATCGACGCTGTACTAAATCCTTCAGCATTAATACATTATATACATCACATAACGGCATGTTGGAAGTCTTGGATCTAAATGGTACGGTGGCCGAGAAGGGCAAAACAAAGGAACAAATCTGATAACAAATTAATCAGAAAACAAAATGGAAAAAAAAGAAAACAAAACAAAATAACAAATCAGAAAACAAATTAACAAAGGCTAAAACAAATGAACAAATCTGAAAACAAAATAACAAATCAAAAAAATAAAAAAACAGAAAACAATATATCAAATCCGGAAACAAAATGACAACTCTGAAAATAATTAAACGGTCCGTGTACTTTTTGGAATTTGAAGTTTCTTTTCATAAACAGAACCAAAAAAATGAAAATGAAATCGTTTTTTAATTATGTGATGAAAATGTCAGACACCTTTTTAAAATTAGACTTGATTTTCTTTCCTCATTTATACTTTAAATAAAGAAAGTTCTATAGCATAGAAACTGAAAAACAGCTGCATTTTCTTTGTGTAAAACCGGCCGTATCTCTTCTTCTGTCATTTGTGGCAGTGCAGTGTTCTACCGCGGTGAACTTATACAGACACTCGGAAGCGGTATTTTAGGGACCGACGACAAATTTCTGTACGACTGAAATGTGGTATTGTTACTTACCTGGCTACGTGCCCCAGTTATTCTAATTTCTTCTTAAATATACATATGCCCTGCATCATTGCATACTGCTTTTGTTAAATTATTAATAATAATTTAATTAATAGATAGTATGAATTGTGCATCATGTGAATGTGAATTTCATCATGTGAAAAATCACTCTTCCTTCAATAGCTTCTAGGTCATGTGACCCTGTGACCCCAAACTAGTACCAAAATAATCTACTTGGAAACCCCCACAAGATACACCTGTTGTTATACCAAAATATGTTTTTACTGATTTTTATTAAACTTTTTATTTATTTATATGATTAATTAATGAATTAATTTAATTTATTATTTATTTGAAGAAAAAGTCACTTAATAAAATTAAAAATAAAATAAAAATCAACAAAGACATTTATAGGGATACAAAGGGGTGTACCTTGTTGGGCTATCCAATTAGGTTATTTTGGTATTATTTTGGGGTCACAGGGTCACATGACCTAGAAGCTGTTGAAGGAATATTATTTTTTTTTGTAATAAAAATTTAAATAAAAATCAGTGAAGACATATTTTGGGATAACAAGAGGTGTACCTTGTGGGGGGGGTCCAATTAGATTATTTTGGTATTATTTTGGGTCACAGGATCACATGACCTAGAAGCTATTGAAGAAATAGTGACTTAATGAAATTAACATTAAAATAAAAATCAGTAAAGACATATCTTGGGATACAAACAGGTGTATCTTGTGGGGGTTTCCAAGTAGATTATTTTGGTACTAGTTTGGGGTCACAGGGTCACATGACCTAGAAGCTATTGAAGGAAGAGTGATTTTTTTTAAATTTAAAAATAAATAATTAATTACAAATTAATTCACATGATGCACAATTCATACTGTCTATTAATTAAATTATTATTAATAATTTAACAAAAGCAGTATGCAATGACACAGGGCATATGTATATTTAAGAAGAAATTAGAATAACTGGGGCACGTAGCCAGGTAAGTAACAATACCACATTTCAGTCGTACAGAAATTTGTCGTCGGTCCCTAAAATACCGCTTCCGAGTGTCTGTATAAGTTCACCGCGGTAGAACACTGCACTGCCACAAATGACAGAAGAGATACGGCCGGTTTTACACAAAGAAAATGCAGCTGTTTTTCCGATTCTATGCTAGAGAACTTTCTTTATTTAAAGTATAAACGAGGAAAGAAAATCAAGTCTAATTTTAAAAAGGTGTCTGACATTTTCATCACATAATTAAAAAAAAAATTTCATTTTCGTTTTTTTGGTTCTGTTTATAAAAAGAAACTTCAAATACCAAAAAGTACACGGACCTTAAACAATTCGGAAAACAAACTAACAAATCCAAATACAAAATAACAAGTAAATAAAATAACAAAATCGAGAAACAAATGAACAAATCCACAAATAATTAAACAAAAAAAAAAAAAATCTGGAAACAAAATAACAATTTGGAAAACAAACTAGCAAAGGCTAAAACAAATGAACAAATCTAAAAACAAAATAATAAATACATTTAAAAAAAATCAGAAAACAAAATACCAAATCCACAAACAAAATAACAAATCTGAAAAGAAATTCACAAAATCAGAAATCAAAATAAATATCGAAACAAATAAATTTCATAACAAAATAAATTTTGAAACTAATTAACAAATTTGAAAAGAAAATGTAACAAATCCGGAAACAAAATAAAAAATCCAGAAACAAAACAACAAATCAGAAAATAAAATAACAAACCCAAAAATAATTAAACAAAAAAAAAATATGGGAACAAAATAACAAACAAAAAAATATCAAAAAACAAAATACCCAATCCACAAACAAAATAAAAAATCCAAAAATAATTAAACAAATCCTAAAAAATAACAAATCTAAAAAAAAAAAAAAAAAATCGAAAACAAATGAATAAATCTTAAATCAGTAACATATTTACAATAATATAATAATTATAATAATTTGTCATTTTGTTTTCTGATTTATTATTATGTTTTGCATTTCTTGCCCACTGTAGATCGCTCAGGAAATGCGAATTCATTGTGTATAACAGCTGGTCTCCGTTCTGACTGTAACACGACCCACAGCTTTCTATTAATGCATTTATTCTGTAATCTGTGATTTTTTCTACAGGAACAATTCATTCATGGCAGACTCCAGACATTCTAATAAAAAAAGCATTTTCTTACAGAGAAACACATTTAATGGTCGAAACATTAAGGACTAGGTGATATCAGAGCTCTGTAGCAGTCACGCTGCTTTGCAAAGGTTCTCACTGATGAGAACAGAGAAATTTCTGCATTCTGCTTTCTCACTAACATGCTAACAAGAGGAATTTTTGCTCTCATCATCTTCAAGAGAGAGCGCCTTTAACCACAGTCATGTACCTCATAACAGGAACTTGTCTCAAGGATGTATTAAAATAATAAATACCACTAAAAAACCTTTAGAAAAAATATGATACGACTGAAAATAATATATGTTGGAGTTACAGCAAATCACAAAAAAGTGATATATAGATAGATAGATAGATAGATAGATAGAAATTCTTGTGTTACAGCAGCTTGATTAGTATGTATATATACACCGACCAGGCAAAACATTATGACCACCGGCCTAATATTGTGTTGGTCCTCCTTTTGCTGCCAAAATGTAACAAACTGCGATGCACTGTGTTTTCTGACCCCTTTCTATCGGAACCAGCATTAACTTCAGAAATCTGAGCAACAGTAGCTCGTCTGTTGGATCGGATCACATGGGCCAGCCTTCTCTCCCCACGTGCATCAGTGAGCCTTGAATGTCCATGACCCTGTCACCGGTTCACCACTGTTCCTTCCTTGGACCACTGCAGACCGGGAACACCCCACAAGAGCTGCAGTTTTGGAGATGCTCTGATCCAGTGGTCTAGCCATCACAATTTGGCCCTTTTGGTCAAACTCGCTCAAATCCTTACGCTTGATCATTTTTCCTGCTTCTAACATCAACTTTGAGGACACTTGCTTTCACTTGCTGCCTAATATATCCCACCCACTAACAGGTGCCATGATGAGGAGATCATAATATATATATATACTAGAGTAGTATTAGTAGTGCAATGTGAAAGTGTTATCACCTGTCACACACAGGTGAGCTATTGTACAATGCTGACTATAGAGTATTGAAGAAACATTATCAACATTTACATTATTTAGTGTTCAGTGTCACCTAAATGAGGATGAGGTTCCCTTCTGAGCCTGGTTCCGCTCAAGGATTTTTCCTCACATCATCTCAGGGAGTTTTTCCTCACCTCAGGCTTCTCATTAGGGATAAATGATAAGATAAATAATAACTTTATCAACTGTATTGTATATTTCTATATATCTTTAAAGCTGCTTGGAGACAATATCCATTATTAAACATGCTGTACAATTAAATTAAATTAAATTAAATTGATATTTAATATACAGTATGTGTGTGTGTAAGATCTATAAATGAAGATGAAAAGGAAACTAAGAAATATAAGAATGTAAGAATATAAATATTTGTGTACAATATATGTGAATTATGTACACTGTGTGTACAACAGTACCCAAGATAATAAAGTAAATAAAGTTCATTTAAAACTTATTAATTGGTGATTTAAAAAAAAAAATGATACTGATTAATATGTATTCAATCAATGACAAAAAAATGAAAGAATAAAAAAATAAATAAATAAAATAAAAATAGTTTTAAAAAATATATATAATTAAATTAATGAATAAATAAATACATAAATTAATTAATAAATAAATTCTCCAGCCGATTGTTTATTTAAGTGTTTTTGTTGGTGATTAAGGGATTTGTTTTCCACAGTGATGGTTGGAACATTTGTTGTCGCTTATTTGGTTTGTGTAGTTTAGTAATAAAGCACTCCGCTTGACTATATACAGTTATAGAAACTAAAATTATTATAATCACACTCTTATCACCCAAATAATGATGAGGTTCCTTTTTGAGTCTCCTTGGTTCCTCTCAAGGTTTCTTCCTCATATCTTCTCATTTACCAATATCACCTCTGGCTTTCTCCTTAGGTTTAAAAATAAATAAATGTTTGTATTTCTGGGGCAGCACGGTGGCTTAGTGGTTCGAGAAGAAGGTCCTGGGTTCGAACAGGCAGGGGCCTTTCTTCCTTGCATGTTCTCCCCGTGCCTGCATGGGTTTACTCCGGGTACTCCGGTTTCCTCCCACAGTCCAAAAACATGTACATTAAGTTTATTGGTAATTCAATATTGCCCATAGGAGTGAGTGTGAGTGTGGGTGGTTGTCTGACTATATGTGTGGCCCTGTGATGGACCGGTGACCTGTCCAGGGTGTACCCCTGCCTTTCTCCAGCAGATCCCCGTGACCCTAATTAGGAATAAAGCGGATATAGACAATGGATGGATGGATGTTTGTATTTCTGTAAATCTGCTTTGCTACACAAATAAAATGGCAGCATTGAATGTTGAGCTTTTGAGCAGAGTTGCTGACTTTTCCTATACATCTTGTGGTGTTTTATTCCTCTGATATCTCAGCAATCCAATCACCAACACCAAGAATTTTTTAAATAAAATTTGTTCAAATTCTGGAAAAAACCAAGGGACAAAATCAAAACAAAGAAACCCACACACAAAAAATCCTTTCTGTGGTTCCTATAGGAACAGCGAGGTTTTATGTTCCTCTCAGATGTGTGAACCTCAGCTGCTTATTAGACAGGTGTGATGACATGCTGTCATCATCAGCATGAATCGTCAGTCTTTACACTCTTCTACAAATGACTCGTTTAACAATTGACAGCTCTTAACAATGCTAAGCAGCTGATGTTAGCCGTTCTTAATCTGCTCTTAGTCTTAGTAACTAAATTAAAATCTAATTCATTCGCAGCATCCATATTTGTCAAGGTGTATAGACACAGTTTGGCTAAACAGTGAAGGAATTGTGCTAATATGAACTATAACGAAGCATGGATTTTTGCTAGCTAGCTAAGTGAGTGGAACAAAACGGTTAGCTTAGCTAGCTAAAGAGTGGGATATTGGAAGTCTAAGCGCATAGAGTGATTTTAAACTCTTTCTGGAAGAAAGTTAACAAAGCTAATACGACATTGATGAGAGATGATTAGCGCAAATAGGAACATTTTCTAGCACAAAAGCATGTTTACGTTTTTTCAGGCCACCACAAACAGACGAATTCCAACCAAATACTAATTAAACCCGGCTGATTGGATGATTTTACCCCTCAAAAAAGGAGTAAAAGTCTTCCTCAGACAGTTGTAGCATCATTACACACAGAACATCACATCATTAACACAACCAATAAAATGTGTAACAAAAAAAACTCATTAAATACCCGACTCACCAAATTCATCGCCATCACGGACGCAAGCAACCGACCGGTGTGTCCAATCACACGCTGTGTCCTAACCCCTCCCACACACACACCTACCTGTGCATGACGTAACTGCAACAAGAAAGACAAACTTCCAGATGGCAGAAGAAAATAACCAACAAACAGCAAACAGCAGCAGACGTGGATTCAGGAAACGGAGCAGATTTTTGTTCTTTTCTTTTCAAAAAAAAAAAAACGACAGCGACTATTTGAAGATGGAAATCAGTGACGGGTGTGTGAGGAAGAGACAATTTGTGATGCAATAGATGTGTGTGTGTGTGTAGGAGAGAGAGGGAGAGAGAGCAATAGAGAGAGCGATAGAGAGAGAGAGAGAGAGAAAGAGAGAGAGAGAGAGAGAGAGAGAGACCAAAAAAGAGAGAGAGAGAGAGAAAGAGATAGATAGATAGATAGATAGATAGATAGATAGATAGATAGATAGATAGATAGATAGATAGATAGATAGATAGATAGATAGATAGATAGATAGATAGATAGATAGATAGATAGATAGATAGATAGAGAAAAGGGTGCTAACAAACATTTCACATTAAAAGAGATTAAGGTCCAAATCAGGCCTGTTGGTGTTGCCATGGAGACAAAGATCAAAGGTATTAATTTTTGTAGAGTGATTTACTCTCTCTCTCTCTCTCTCTCTCTCTCTCTCTCCCTCTGTCAGTCAATATTTCTTTCATAATATTTTTCTTTCTTTCTCTTTCATTCCTCCTCTTTTTATCTTTTGTTCTTTCACACTTTCATTCTCGAAGTCTTGCTCGCTGTTCTGTTTTCTCTCCTTACTTTTCTTTCATTAAATCATATTCATTTAGATGTTTTATTTATTTTATTTATGGCGCGAGCATACAGACTTTTATGAGCAAGAACTTTTACTAAAAAAGCAGATGTTGTCAGAAATATTAACATCTGTGCATTTAGAGTGATATAGATGACTCAGAATCGATTTGTTCGTTCGATCTCGGGACACTGGGAAAATAAATAAATAAATAAATAAGATAAACTATAAATATTACAATTATGTGACTTTGCTATTAGAAAAAATATTATATTTTTTATATATAAAAAATAAAATATTTAAATTATTTCAGCAACAACAAAAGCACACTGTTAAAGAATCACTAACCAGAAAAGGTTCTTTTTTAAGGTAAAAAATAAGGTTCTTCTTAGAACCTGAAAAACTGTTTGTATTTATAGATCCGGCGTTTATGTATGATGTAATTTTATTCATAATGTGTTCCTTTAATCATTTATTTCCCTTTCTCTTCTCATTCACACTCCCCTTCCCTTTCCTTCTTTTTCTTTTAATTCGTCGAGCAAGTCAAATCGTTTGACTCGACTCACCTGGAAGAGTCGACTCTTTCAGCTACCAAATGACTCATTATTGCTGTTATTTTGTTCTAAATCAGAAAAAAAGTGAGCTTTTCACTAATAAATGATGACACATTTCAGCGCTGTATCTAATCAGATTTAATTACCATAAGCAAACACGTCTCTGACCAGGAGTTGCTTACTGAAAGATGAATAATTTACGCTAACAAACAAGTCAGATGTTGGAAAATATGTTTCTACAGAGGGATTTTTTGATTCAGATACATCGCAAGAGGGACGCTGTGCCAGAACCGGCTTGCGTATTCACAGAAAACGATTCACAGAAAACGATTCACAGAAAACGATTCACAGAAAACGATTCACAGAAAACGATTCAGAGAGTCGATTCATTTGTGACCGAAACTTTACCATTTCTTCCTCTGGTTCTTTCTTGTCTCTCTGTCTCAGACGATCTTATTCATTCTTTACATCTCCGTCTGTCTCATTCTCTCTCAGCAACTTCTCTTAAAAGTTCTTCCCGGAAATGTTAAAATGACCTGATATAATTATGGAAGCGTTAACTACTTCATTTTAAATAATCATAAAGAGAAAGCATCTGCGTAGCAGCTAACAGGCTGACACACGAGCCTTACTGTAACCGTTATAAAATAATAAATGCACTTCCATTATGCTATCAACGTATAGACGTGTACTTACACACGCTGGCTAATAGAATACGTAGGAGGGTTTTTTTTTTATTTTTTGCTGTAATCTTATTAGTATATATTACAGAAAAGTCCAGCAGGAAACATCTGGTCAAGTTTAGAACTTGTTCTCATCCTGCGGAGAAGTCCGTGTGTATTTATAACCACACACACACACACACAGAATTTCGGTAATATCGGTCCCCCAACCCAATTTTCACTCTGCACTCGTCCGTTCGGCTCAGCGCTAATGGAGCGGCACTTTATTTTGATAAAGACATCGACTTCAGACGGACTCGAACCCGTCAGCAGTCATAATTGTGCACGGTTTCCCGGGAAGGCCAGAACAGGACCCTGAGGAGAAAACACAATCACTTTAAGAGTGCTTGCTCACTCCTTTCCTCTCTTTCTCTCTCCCTCGCTCTCTTTTTCTCTCCATCCTTCACTTCAGGTTTGGCTCTGAGATCATTCTTCTGCCTAATACAGTCTAAAAGAGAAATGTAGAAGATATAAAACGCATAGACCTAAAAGAAATAAAAGATAGATAGAGAGAGAACGATAGAAAGACAGACATCATCACACTGTGTGTTCAGCCAAAATCTTGTAAGATTCACGTGTGGAATAGATAGATAGATAGATAGATAGATAGATAGATAGATAGATAGATAGATAGATAGATAGATAGATAGACAGACTTTATTAAAATACAGCTATCATAGAAAATCATTAGAAATATGAATTCAGGGTTAGGAGTTAAAAAAAATCCTGATTTTCCTGTGATTTTCTCAAAAAAATGTAAAAAATGAAGTTGCATTGGAAGTTTTGCTAACCATTTTTTGGCTGAAACAATCCCAAGAGATAAAAAAAAACCTCTGCGAAATCCTAAAGGAAGTGAAAAAGGGAAGTGAAACTTCGCCATATGACTGAAGTGATATCACACATTTTTATCAAGTCCCTGTGTACACTGTTACCATAGCAACAGAACGAGCGTGTCGATGTAAACCCATGATTTGGAGCTGAGGCGCTGTTACTCAAGATTATTAACACCTTCTGACCAATGAGAGTCGAGGATTCAACAGCGCTGTGATGTAACACTAAATAAATTAAATGTGAAATAAATTACGTTTTCTAACATGCAAAAAAAAAAGAACTGACCCAAGCTAAGCATTCCAGGTCAAGGCTCCTCACAGGAAGTCGTGCCACCAAGCTCGGGCTAAAAATAGAACAGACCGCCCACTCCACCAATCCGTCAACAAAAAAACACTCGAAAACTCACCAAGCTTTTGAACACTTGACGAAGGAAACGTCGGTATCATGGGTTGACTTTTTCCTAACAGCTTTCACTGACTGAAAAATAAATTTGTAAACTGGCTTCGCTTGGCTTTCCACTGACACTAACAATTTTTGAACGACTCCCAGACGTACACGCGACCTAGCCGGGGTTCGGTTCGGTTCATTTGTATGCTGGAAATGTTTCATATGCCGATGGAAATTCCTTGCAAAATTTCAATTCTTTAGGCGAAAATCCATAAAATGTGCCGAGGTTCCTCTGTATTCAGAGGTAAAGATTTAACGTTTCTGAAAAGGTACGTACAAAGCTGTGATATCTGTCTAAAAAAAAGTACAGGGGAGGAGTCTGGCGAAGGAAGTAAATAAATAATTCTAAATATCTATAGATAGAAAACATCTTCTGACCAATCAGAATGGAGAATTCAACAGGACTGTGATATAATATTATTTTTTTTTGCTGTTTGTTTAAGTTTTCTAACTAGTTTTCTAGGAGTTTATACTATTTGGTAAGGAGACCAAAAAAAACTAAAAAGGGTTGATGAGGGAACTACTGTTTATAGCTACTAATGTAGGTATAAAGACAGAGCTATGTAGTTTTACATTAACTCTAGACATTAAAGAAAAATACAAAGTCATACATTGGATCATTTTAATTGTTTTCTGTTGTATAAGAGGAATAAAGCACTTCAGGATGCACTGCTGGAGCATCACTGATCATTTACCTAGAAAAAACCCCCACCACCACCACCACCACCCCCACCCCCAGACATACATAACGTTCAGGGTTAAATCTCTCGGCTCTCCGCTCTTTATTCGACTAATCCAGTCTTATGAATCATCTGAGCAATGAGAATTGACTCTTTCAGCTCCCCAACGCCTCATTAGCAGTTTATTCTGACAAATTTCGGAATATCTTGACAAGTGAGAACACATTTTTTTTTTTGCCAATAAATTATGACATAAGTCACACATGTCAACACCAGATCTGGTTTTCTTTTAGATAGAGAAATGACTCCGATCCACAGAGTCAGAAACGAGTCAGAAACACTCACCGCTGCAGCTGTCAGGGCTTAGGTGACTTTTTTTCCCCAGGTTTCACCTCTGGTCTCCGGCACTGAATTATTAAACTCTCATAAATTCACTTTTTGAAGCAGGTGGAAAAGAGAACAGTGATTTGGAGCATATGGTGTAAAAACACATTCTGAAAATACTTCTAAAGTTTGGGTTAATGAAGCTGTTAAAATAATTAACAAGCAATAAATGAATATCTTTACACTTCTTTCTGCCATTTGTACATAAATATCCTAAACAACAGATGTGCAGATATTTAGAGGCTTTTTTAAGAAAATCCTTTTATATACATACACACATATATATATTTATGTATTTATGTATATATTTATGGGAAAAAAAAAAAAATGTTTTTTTCTTCCAGGTTCATGTATTGGTGAGATGAACAGTTTTGATTCATTTTTTGTGAACTGCTGACAATATTTCTCCTAAAATCAAAATATAACTATTGTTATTTAGAGGAAATGACAACACATTGAAATAACTGAGATCATGCAGTATTTGCAGAGCTTTAATAACTCAAATAAAACAAAATGCAAATAATTTGTGTTAATGTTTCAGCTAAATAACATTAAGAGATCAGTATTTGGTGGAATAACTCTGATCTGCATGAGTTTTGGCTCCATGATCTCCACCAGTTTCTCACATTGCTGTTGGGGAAATTTATACCACTCTTTTGGCAAAAAAAGCAAACAGCTCAGCTTTACTTGATGGTTTGTGACCATCCATCTTCCTCTTGATGACATTCCAGAGGTTTCCAATAAGGTTCAAGTCTGGAGATTGGGCTCTCTTATTTTATTCCAGAGCTGTGTATATATATATGCATCATATCGGATCTCTAATAATGATTAAAGCAACTTTTATTTAATTACGCTAAAAAGATTTATAAGGTTAAATTTATCAGAGTGACCTGGTCAAGAAGGCAACAAAAGATACAACAAAAACAACAATAAATGTAAACAAAATAAAAATATATACATATTACAGAAACAATCTCTAACATATATATTTCTTGAATGAATTTTGTAAGGAGGTGGAAGGAGTCTCCAGTTTCAGTATGTCAGTAGAGGTAGGTTCAAAGGTGGGTTAGAGCAAAAAAAAAAAAAAAAAGGTAAATATTAAAAAAATAAAATTGGGAGAAAGCGTAGATAGCTAGCTATAAATGTCTATAGACAGAATGTTTTCTTTCTTTTAAACTTTTTAGCAGGAAACTTTTCTTGCTATTTAAATTTTTTACCTTAGTTTATTCTCTGAATTTTATTTTTTTCTAACCCAAATCTATAAATGATTTAAATTAAATTGATTTTAATTGAATAATGATGAAGCTCACTATTTGAAAATGGGGCTAAGTATAACCGTGTGCAGAGGAATAAAAATTAATTACAAATCTATGCTTAGCTCTAACACCTACAGCAGATTGTACATGGCTGTGTTGAATAATGGCCAACATTTGTGTGTGTGTGTATGTGTGTGTGTGTGTGTGTGTGTGTGTGTGTGCGTGTGTGTGTGGCGTAATGCACTGTGGACCCAGGGTGTGCCATATGGCGAGCAGAAGATTCTGGATGCGATCTGACCTACATGTCTCTTTGAGATATGAGCCTGGTATCCATCTTCTCCTCTCCTCCTGCCATGTATCTGCTCCATCACCGAGCTCTTCCTCTTCCAGAGGGAACGTTCTGGATGAGCCCGGATGATCCCGATTCTCTGTTTTAAAGATGACCAAGTCATCCTGACTTCAATCAGCTGTGTCAGGTCGAGGTAATGCACAAAGCGTTATGTTTGTAACGCTACACACATTTTTTTTTTAAAAAAACTCAAAAAGCTAGGACTAAGTCCAGAAAGCTGTACAATGTGTAACTACTAAAGTAGCATGGCTAATGGAAAGACTTTAATTAGCATTAATGCTGCAATAGCAACAATTGTAAGTGCTGGATTAGCGCATCTAGCATAAAAACACTAGCAAATGGACAATGTAGCATAATAATAGTAAAAAGTGAAAAACCAAAACAGTAGCATGACTAGCATATAAACGCCGCTGCAGTAGCAGGACTAGTATATAAACGCTAACAGAAAACAAACTAGCAAATATTAACACAAAAAAAAAAATAAACACTAAATTAAACCTAGCATAAAACTAGCAATTAAAATGCTAGCATAAACACTCTAACAAATACACAAACTAGCATTAATAAATTAACACCTAATAAATAAAATAAAATACAAAACTAAGACCTTTCTTTCTTTCTTTCTTTCTTTCTGTTGTGTGTAAACAAACAAACAAACAAACAAATAAATAACATTTTGCTCGTGAAGAAAGAGATAGCCCTAACAAGTAGCAGAGTTAATGTAGCTGCTGAAGTACCACAGGTATTACAAACACACTGCTAGCTTAAACATGCTAACAAATGGCTAAGCTAAGTGTACTTTGCTCTGCTATAAATCACACTCCTGCTAAAAGGCTGAAATGAGTCTTTTAGCACACTGATCTGGTCAGAGTGTGTGTGAGGTCAGAGAGTGTGTGTGTGTGTCCACTTGCTGACTTTTGACCTGGAGAACAGATCTGACCTCATGTTGGGGTTTTAGCCTTTGTCTGTTCAGCAGCTGTTTCTCATTACTCTGAGCTGGAGTGTATGCTAAAACTCACACTAATGTGGCAGGTTAGCGTTAACACCTTGATTTACAGTGCTCATGGAAGCGAGAGAAGGTTCTGCGGTTGGTACAAGCCTCGCTTCAGTACAGCTGAAGAGTGCAGTGGAAACCTTCTCACAAAGCCATCAAGCATTCTCCTGGTAATTTAAGAAGAAGGTACACGTTACAGCAAAGTTCTTCACAGGTCTCGCACTGGTTCTGAAGCTGGGGTCAGGGCACAGGGTCAGGGCACAGGGTCAGCCATGATAAGGTGCAGAACTGAGAAGGTTAAGGACCATGTTCAAAAGCATAACAAGAGTGTGAGTGACATGAACCACTGACCTTCTGAACAGGAACCCAGAGCATTCACTACAGTTCATCCACCTGCTTCTCCAAGGATGCTACCTTATTCCCCCTTATTCTTTCTTTCTTTCTTTCTTTCTTTCTTTCTTTCTTTCTTTCTTTCTTTCTTCTTCCCTTCCTTCAGCAGCTCATTCCTAAGTCTCGACAGTATAGTTTGTTAACTCACTGTGAGTGTGTGTGTGTGTGTTATCTAACTTGCTCTTCATGTTACAGCCTGATGTTCTCCACAGGCGTGGTGATGAATTACAGTCCCGTCCTTGGTGCACTCAGTGAAATGAAAGTGCATTAGAGTTTTGAGAGTTTAGAGAGCTGCTGCTGAGAGAATCACGGCTCTGGACACGTCAGTTCCGTTCGTCTGGAGTTTCAGAGAGGTGAGAATTATTGATTAAACCTGCATATGGCTGTAAATACAGACGAGGGTGTCACACACACACACACACACACATTATATATATATATATATATATATATATACAAACCTTTTGCAGCCTTTAGAAATTATTGGCCAAAATGGATCTCAAAGAAAGTCAGAGAACAGTAATGGAAGAAAGGGGGAAAATTAGGACGAAAGGACAAAATATTTCTTTTTCTTCAAAACAAAAAATACACTTAAACTATTTCTTTTTAATTAGGTAGCACAGAACAAGGAATAGAGAGAACGAGAGAGAGACAGATAGAGAGAGACTGTCTGAATAACAAGCTCTAAATGAAAGCTGACAGTTTATAGTAGACTTAATTTACTAATCTGTCAGTGCATATGGTTGAGAAATGGTTTTCATGTTTCTATTGCAGAAGCTGCTTAATTATGTTCAAAAACTTGTACAAGCAGGCTTTAGGGAATCAGTTTTACATCACAAATCTGCCCATTAAGTGTGGACACAATTTCAGCGACAGACATTTTCAGCATGCAGTCGTTTATTTTGTTTAGAATTCGTTTAGAGCACAATGAGTTACATACCAGAAAATGACATTCCCAGTTTGGTACCAGAGAAAGATGAAGGACAGTCCTAGTTTTATCCCAGAGAAGGATAGTCCCAGTTTGGTACTAGAGAAGGATAGTCCCAGTTTGGTACTAGAGAAGGATAGTCCCAGTTTGGTACTAGAGAAGGATAGTCCCAGTTTGATTCCAGAGAAGAACGTGCCAGTTTGGTCTGTGAAAAGGACAGTCCAAGTTTGGTCTCGGAGAAGGACACTCCCAATTTGGTCCCAGAGAATGACACTCCCAGTTTGGTCCCAGAGAATGACACTCCCAGTTTGGTCCCAGAGAATGACACTCTCAGTTTGGTGGCTGTGTACCTAAGTAAAAGAGGTGTGGCTTATGTACCTCTGTCTAAGTAAAAGAGGTGTGGCTTATGTACCTGTGTCTAATTAAAAGAGGCGTGGCCTGTGTATCTTATTCTAAGTGAACCAAATAGGTGAGTAGTGGATTTTCTACACATGTGGTCTCTCTCTCTCTCTCTCTCTCTCTCTCTCTCATCCCTGACTTTAGCGCAGCTTTAATATAGATTAGTTCGGAAATTCATTATCCCTCCATTATCTTGCACCAAGAGCCACGTTGTAATGAGTCCCCTGGGAAACAGAGCACAAGAACAAGTGCTGAGGAGAGAAGGAATTCCTCACAGAGACGAAAAGAAGAGAGAGAGAGAGAGAGAGAGAGAGAGATGAGTGATAGTACAAGAACAGCAGGAGATGTCGCAGAGGCAGAAAACATCTGTCTCTGCCGTTCAAACATGGAGGGGTGCCATTAACACGGATCTGTATTTCCTCCTTAGTCTTTCTCTTCTTCCACTCCTCCTCCTCCTCCTCCTCCTCTGTTCTTTCATTCTCTCCATCCTTCCATTAGAGCTGGGAGGTGATAAGGCCTCTGGCAGAGGGAATATAATAAATCGTGGTGTAATTCCAGCTCCAAAGCACTAACAAAATTCCAGCATGTGTATGTGTGTGTGTGCGTGTGTGTGTGTGTGTGTGTGCATGTGTGTGTGTGTGGCTGTCAATATCCATGTGATCAAACCGGTGCAGAAGTGACAGCAACAGTAAGTCACACCATCACGAAAGCTGCAAAATAAGGATTTCAAGGCAGCAATTTGGAGCCAGATTCACAGGTGTATACACACACACACACACACACACACACACAACGACACACACACACACACACACACACACAGTATATACAGGTCTGTGCCAACAGTGTGTCTGTTTGTGCAGGTAATTAGGATTTCTGCACACACTTAGCATTCATGAAGCGTTCTCATCTTTCAGGCTTTTTGGCATGTCAGAATTGACCTTATATAACAAACATGTAAAGTTCTGAAAATATTGGCACCCTCTAAGAGAATCTGTGGGGGAAAAAATCAGTTGTGAAACAACAAGAGAAAATATTCATTTAGGTGAGTAACACTGACATGTGCTTTCGTCTACTTGATGTGAGAAATTAAACACTCCGGGTCATGCAGTTACAGGAAAATAATCTGCAGTTTTTGTGGTGTGAAGAACGTGATGTTTATTTTCTAACTTGTATTAAGAAGAGGTTCTGTCCTTTTCCAAGACAGTAAAGAACAAGTTGACTTTTTATCCATTTACGATTACATTTAATATTCCAGAACATCCAGAGTTCCTGTTCTCATGCCTGATCTCCTGATCTCGGCTTGTCAAGCATCACCTCTCTCCTGAAGATTGACACTGGAGACTCCTTCCATAAATGTTAAATAAACCTCTAGTTACAGATCATTTCATCACCCCAGCCATCTCACATGCTTTTTAATCCGTTTACATGATATGCAGCCGCACTACGAATTCATAATGAACTCGTTTTCTGACCAATCAGAATCAAGAATTCATCAGATGGTGTGTGTGTGTGAATGGTACAAACTCTGCCGAGGATAGACTTGACAAACCACAAAACGTCTCCAGAGGCAAGAACCGTATCCGTATCGTATGACCCAGAAGCTCCGTATCGTCTAAATGAGGAAAGCGCTGAATCCTGACAGCTTGGTTCTCACACTCTACTCTTCCTTCTGCCTCTGTCGCTCCTCATTTTTATCTCTCTTCCTTTAAACATTCCTTTCTATTATCTGCCTGGCACTCGCTTAACTGTTCATTTGACAGCGTGCGTCTGCGAGGCTGAATTAGCATAACCTCTGTCTCTCTGGGTGATCTTTGGCTTCGCAGGCTCCATTTTCATATCTGGCGAAGACGTTCCGCTCGGCAGACTAAAACCTCGCCTCGCTAAATTAGCGGCAGACAGGAGCGAGATGTCGGACGAGCGGCTCGACGAGGGTCATGCTACGAAAGTTTGAATTCCTAATCAGTCCGAAGCGCCGCGTACAATTAGAGCGGATCGTGACGGAGCCTTGCTTTACGCTTGGCATCGGGGAAGGACGGAGAACAGATAGGGCTGTGAGCTTCTCTCTAATGATGTGCATTACAATGCACCGTTCAGAGCTGCCGCGCTGATGAGGCCTGCTACGCCGAGAGATGAGCCGGATTCGAGCCAGTTCTAATCAGAGACGAACGAAGCCGGAGGAGAAAGTTCTGACCGCTGACTCCTCCCTTGTAGAATTGTCGTAACTTTTTAGGTAAGAAGAGATTTTAGAAAAGTTCCTGCTTTGGCATCATTTGGATTAGATTTTGAATGCTAATTTAAAAGTGGAATAAATTACTAACAAAACCCTCACGTTGTTCTTTCAGCTCCTTCCTCTTCAGGGTCAGATAAGGGCACTGGTGGCTCAGTGGAGGTTTCTTACCCGCCATGTGGAAGGCCCGGGTTTGTTTCCCAGCCAGTGCCCAAACCCCAGCCACTGGATGCAGCCTGGATAGAAATGGGAGGGTTTTGTCAGGAAGGGCATCCGGTGTAAAACCTGTGCCAAGTTGTTGTGCAGACCAGTTGGTCTGCTGTGGTCACCCCTCACACACGTAGGGAGCAGCCGAAAGATCAACAACAACCTCTTCAGGTTCAGATCATTCGTTCCTCATATTTTGATTAGGCACAGATTTTCCTTCCTTACGCAACCCTTCCATTTTATCCAGGTTCGAGAGAGTTAACCTTTCCAGTGGCTGGGTTAGCGCTCCGCTCGGGAATCCTGACCACTGAGAAAATAGGGCACAAGATCCTGCCTCTGGACCACTAAGGAGACCATAGTTTCCAAACTCCACAGCTTTTACCGAAGATCTTTCACACATTCTCCCGAGCATGACATCATGCCTTAATGTAATTGTAGTAAGAAAAACCTGAGGTAATATTTGTAGTACATTATGTGCCTCTGCTATTGTTGCATTAATTTCAGAATTATGGAGCAAAGTTAGCGAAATCAACAGCACCTAAAAGCCTCGACTCGGTGAGAGCTCCATTAAAGGCCACTAATTGGCAGAGAAATAAATGGCACTTGGAATTTGTTTCCTGTTTACTGGCAATGTGTTAACAATGACATTTAAAATAGCAGGCATGAACAAGCTCATTTGCATATGGAATTGCACCTTTACTTTGCTTCAGCGCTAAGCAGATTTGGGTTATGGAGACAGAAATCATGTTTAGTGCCAGCCGAAAGGAAAATTCGATTCCGGAGAATCAGGTTTACCGAGCTGGGTGACAAAGAGGCAGATTTGTAGCGTAAAGGTCTTTTTTAGAAAGCTGAAAGGCAGAAAAAATAAATAAATAACACAACAGATCTTTATGCCTCCTTGAAAAGAAAATAGTTTCAAATAAACTTGGATTCAAGGTTAGTTAACTTATCGATGAAAGTATTCGCCACAAAGGACGGCACTCGGCGGAGGTAAGAAAGAAAAGCTTTACGGCTTTGATAAAAAGATTAAATCTGGCATGTAGGTGGCTGTTGACCAACGAGGTCTAGAAGGGGTGAAGAAAAAAAACATTTCACTCCAAATTCGTATAACAAAATAAATAAATAATTAAATAAACACGTAGCTTTTTTTGTTGTTGTTGTTATCTTCACTCAAAATCCTGCGTCTTGAAGTCAAGAAGACAGCGTCATGTGGCACGTCCCAACCCACTGAGTTCATTACAGCTGGTTATGAAGGACGCTCGCGCTGACAGGATGCCTGCTCACGACTCCTTTTCCTGAGAAATGAGATATAATAACGTGACACAAACACAGACACTTTAATGATTCGGCTTTAATCAGTCGCATTATTCAACAAGCTGTTGTACAACATCATACAAAGACATCACCGTGTTGTCATGGCTGAAACGATTCTAAATTATAGAGTAGAAGTCATAAAATTGGGGTATTTTATAGTCTGTAACTCGTCCAGCGTGCTTTAATCCTTCATCCTTTATCCAAAAAAGTCTTCATTATTTTAATATAGATTAAACTAGAAGGTTAAAAAGGAAGTTGCTGCATGAAGTGACATGAATGAGGAAAGAAGTGAGGGTGATTAACGTGTGTGTGTGTGTGTGTGTGTGTGTTGCAGTAACAGTGTGAGGAAAGAGAATGTTTGTTAAATCTCATGCAAAATTTAACGAGCGAAAAACTCATCAAGGAAAATGGGCAGGGTTAGTTTTACCTCCTTTCATAAATGATTGAAAAAAGAGAAAAGAAAAGGAGAAGAAAAGAAAGGAGAAGAGAAGAGGAAAGAAGAGAAGAAAGGAGAAGAGAAGAGAAGACAGAAGAAGGGAGAAGAGAAGAGAGAAGATGAGAAGCGATCAAAAGAAAGGAGAAGAGAAGAGAAGAGAAGTGAAGAAGAGAAGAGAAGAGAAGAGAAGAGAAGAGAAGAGAAGAGAAGAGAAGGAGGAGAGAAGGAGGAGAGAAGAGAAGGAGAAGAGAAGAGATTTTCCTGGTTGAAGCTGAAATCTGAGCTGCTTTTTAGATGATCAAGCACTCGGAGCGTCTCAGAGAGCAGAAATGGGTTTGATCTCAACATTTACTTTGAAGATACAAACATTTCTGTGGAAAAAAATGAACAGTTTTTGCAAAATTTTGTACTTTTCTATGAACATCTCTCTCCTATTTGGCTAAAAAATAGAAATCCTTCTGAAACACTACAAAGTCCTGAGTGTCTACTTTTATACGCATTAACCTCCACTGTGGAGTGAGACGTGATAAAGACATCCGTATAATAAAACAGAAGGAAATTATATGTGTATGTGTTGCTATGGAAACGATAGCACAGATGCTTAAATTGAGAATTCAAAACTGAAATCAAAATCAATGGATTTTCCGTTTTAACGAGCTGTACCGCATGGACAGGCGGGGAAAAGCCGGAGTTATTTGCAGAACGCTGAAGGGGAATGAGGAAGAAAGAGTCATTACAGCTGTGCCGTAATTGGATGTGGAGCTGGAGGTTGTGGGAGAAACACACCTGAGCCAGAATGAGATGTAATGACCTTTATTAGAATCACCGAGCCTCTAATGAAGGCGCTTGTTAAATTAAGCCTCCCTGTTGTTAATAGAGTTGTTCTCAGAGCCTTTCATTTGTGCCAGTCTCCTCCCATGCCACCTGAAGGTTAATCATCTATATATAATGGCTGCTTCGTCTTAGCTTCATCATAGTTTTTTTTTCCCGCGGATTGGAGCGAGGATGCTCTAGTGACGCCCCAGGGGGTGGGGGTGGTGGTAGAGGAGAGAAGAGAAGAGAAGAGAACAGAAGAGGACAAGAGAAGATGAGAGGAGAGAAGAAAGGAGGATAGAGGTTGAGAGAAGATGAAAGAAGAGAAAAGAAGAGGAAAAAGGGGAAGAGGAGAAAGGAGAAGAAAGAATGATAGAAGAGAAGAGAAGAGAAGAGAAGAGAAGAGAAGAGAAGAGAAGAGAAGAGAAGAGAAATGTAGGGAAAAGTAAAGTACGTCACTGTGGGATCAGAGGAGAGAATAATTCCTGGTAGAGAATCACATGTGAAAGTGAAAGCATGTGAAAATAATTCATGAAAAAATAAGTATGTAAAAAAAGAAGAGGTGTTGCTCATGAGGAGAAGTGAAAATGAGTCATGAAACATCAAGAGGCTTTCAGAGTCTATCAGGAGGATCACTCAGGATCAGGGCTGAACATCTGAGGAACAGAAAGGGAACAGACCTGGAATTAATAAATACATGGTGTTATAGGAAAATAATCAACAACAGAGTGAAGTGACAACGAGCGAGAGAACAGATGGAGGAGGAGGAGGAGGAGGAGATGAAGAAGAAGAAGAAGACATGAATATGAAGAGAAAAAGAGAGGGAATGAGGAGAGAGAAGGAAAAAAGGAAGAGAAAAAAGGAGATAAGAAGAAAATAAATAAAGGAATATTGAGAAAAGAATAGGGGTAAAGAAAAAAGGGGAAAAGGGGTGAAAAGGGAAAAGGGGTGGGGATAGAGAGGGGGGAGAGAGAGAGAGAGTGATGGGGGAGAGAGAGAGGGGGATAGAGAGGGAGAGAGAGAGAGAGAGAGGGATAGAGAGGGGGAGAGAGGGGGGTTAGAGGGGGGTGAGAGAAAGAGAGAGAGGGATTGATGTGATTTTGTTATAAACAGTGTTTATGTGAACGTGAACATTGGAGCGTTCAGCATACAGACGGATCTGAAGTAACACAACACGCCGCTGGCTCACGTCTCCACGGCTCACACACTTCCAATTGTAGCTGTAAAGTGTGTGTGTGTGTGTGTGTTTGTGTGTGTGTGTGTAGCACTCTCTCCCAGCCGGTCCTGATCGCTATAATAAGAGCATTAGAAGCCATGTTTATTCCTCATGCATTATTCATGACGCCAGCTTCACTCCTGCAGGGGGGCTTTTAGCCACGGTAAAAAAAACACAGAACATGTTTCAGAAATGCAGCGTGTTAATGTGCAGCGCAGAGAGAGCAGAGCTTAACACCACCGTGAAGATGAGCACGAGGTGTACACACACACACACACACACAGATATACACACACAGATATACACATACACACACACACACAGATATACACACACACACACACACACACACACACACAGATATACACACACACACACACACACACAGATATACACACACACACACACACACACAGATATACACACACACACACAGATATACACACACAGATATACACACACAGATATACACACACACACACACAGATATACACACACACACACACAGATATACACACACACACACACACACAGATATACACACACACACACACTTAGATATACACACACACACACAGATATACACACACACACACACAGATATACACACACACACACACACACACAGATATACACACACACACACACACACAGATATACACACACACACACACAGATATACACATACACACACACACACACACAGATATACACACACACACACAGATATACACACACACACACACAGATATACACACACACACACACACAGATATACACACACACACATAGATATACACACACACACCCAGAGATATACACACACACACACACAGATATACACACACACACACACAGATATACACACACACACACACACACATAGATATACACACACACACACCCAGAGATATACACACACAGATATACACATACACACACACACCCACAGATATACACACACACACACACACAGATATACACACACACACACAGATATACACACACACACACACAGATATACACACACATACACACACACACAGATATACACACACACACACAGATATACACCCACAGATATACACACACACACACACACACACAGATATACACACACAGATATACACATACACACACACACACATAGATATACACACACAGATATACACACACACACACACACATAGATATACACACACACACACAGATACACACACACACACACACAGATATACACACACAGATATACACATATACACACACACACACACACACACAGATATACACACACACAGATATACACACACACAGATATACACACACACACAAACACACAGATATACACACACACACACACACACAGATACACACACACACACACACACAAACACACAGACAGACAGAAGACAACAAGAACATAAAAAATGGCATGGAAATAGTAGAAGAGAGAAACATACTGTACTGAAGAGAAGAGAAGAGAAGAGAAGAGAAGGAGGAGAGAAAAGAAGAGAAGAGAAGAGAAGAGAAGAGAAGAGAAGAGAAGAGAAGAGAAGAGGAGAAGAGAAGAGAAGGGAAGGGAAGAGAAGGAGGAGAGAAGAGAAGAGAAGAGAAGAGAAGAGAAAAGAAGAGAAGAGAAGAGAAGTGAAGAGGAGAAGAGAAGAGAAGAGAAGGAGAAGAGAAGAGAAGAGAAGGAGGAGAGAAGGAGAAGAGAAGAGAAGAGGAGAGAAGAGGAGAGGAGAGAAGAGAAGAGAAGAGAAGGAGGAGAGAAAAGAAGAGAAGAGAAGAGAAGAGAAGAGGAGAAGAGAAGAGAAGAGAAGGGAAGGGAAGAGAAGGAGGAGAGAAGAGAAGAGAAAAGAAGAGAAGAGAAGAGAAGTGAAGAGGAGAAGAGAAGAGAAGGAGGAGAGAAGAGAAGAGAAGGAGAAGAGAAGAGAAGGAGGAGAGAAGGAGAAGAGAAGAGAAGAGAAGAGGAGAGAAGAGGAGAGGAGAGAAGAGAAGAGAAGAGAAGAGAAGAGAAGAGAAGAGAAGAGAAGAGAAGAGAAGGAGGAGAGGAGAGGAGAGAAGAGAAGAGAAGAGAAGAGAAGAGAAGAGAAGAGAAGAGAAGAGAAGAGAAGAGAAGAGAAGGAGGAGAGGAGAGGAGAGAAGAGAAGAGAAGAGAAGAGAAGAGAAGAGAAGGAGGAGAGGAGAGGAGAGGAGAGAAGAGAAGAGAAGAGAAGAGAAGAGAAGAGAAGAGAAGAGAAGAGAAGAGAAGGGAAGGGAAGGAGAAGAGAAGAGAAGAGAAGAGAAGGAGGAGAGAAGGAGAAGAGAAGAGGAGAGGAGAGGAGAGGAGCTCCTGGCAGGAGGTACCGCAGTCTGAAGTGCAGAACAGCCAGGTTCCGTAACAGTTTCATTCCACAGGCCATCAGAATCTTGAACTCAGTATAGACAATATAACAGTATGAAAGTGCAATACATGGGAAATAAATGCAATAAATATCATTCAGTGGTATGTTTGTATAGAAATTATTTTTAGTCTTGTTAGTGATATTCACATAGCACATGTACAGTATTTTTATTTGGGACTTCTAAGTTATGTGCACTGTAATCTTATTCATATTTTATGTATATTTTATTTTTATTTCATCTATTATTTTTATTCAATTTGCCCTTTCTATTTTCATTACATGTTCTACCTCTTCGTCAATTATTTTACCTCTCCTCTACCTTGCGAGTAATGCAAACGTAATTTCGTTCATATGCATACTTGTGACGTAAAAAAGAAGAAGAGATGATTAAGACTTTATGACTTTAAGCATTGTTGTTTTGCTTACATCTTGTTGCGTATTCAGGTATTGCCGTGTTGCTTAGCTGTTGTTTACATGTTTGTGTTGTGTTACTTACATGTTGTTTACGAATCCTTATGTTGCTTACATGTGGTTTGTGTTTTTATATATCACTGTGCTGTTTAAACGTTTACAAAACATTATTGTTTACATGTTTACATATCTTCATATTTCTTAATTATTGGGTATGGTTGTGTTGCTTGTGTTGATTACCCGTTGTTTACATGTTGTTTACGTGTTGTTTACATGTTGTTCACGGTTTTTTTACATGTTGTTTACGTGTTGCTCGCATGCCTGTGGACGTATCGTTTCCTGTTCCAGTCAGAGATCTGTGGGTTTGTCCTGGTCACTCATCTGAATGCATGAAACATGTATGTGAGATATAGTGTGTGTGTGTGTGTGTGTGTGTGTGTGTGTGTGTGAATCCTGTCACACCTCGGCTCGTCTCCAGAGCTCTGTGGAAGCTTTTTGCACTGAAGTGACAGATCTCTGTCACACTCTGTCACACTTACACACTCCCCAGCGGCCTCAGTCTCTCCCCGCATGCCTCGTCACGTGTGTGTGTGTGTGTGTGTGTGTATGCACAGTTGTCCCAGCGTGCAGTATGTGAGTTGTGTAAGCGATTAGTTTAGAGCCATATGAGTAAAGGTTGGAGAAGAGTAGAGTGAAAGACGAGACAGAAAGTCAGACAGTGTGTGTGTGTGTGTGTGGCCTGTTATTTGGCTTAGTGCCCCATAAGACTGAACGTGGTTTCTGTGGCTTAGTGGTCAGGGTTAAACATCACTGGCCATCTGTATGCGTGTGTGTGTGTGTGTGTGTGTGCGTGAGTGCAACTGTTAAACGGAAATTCTATGGCTCCATCATGCTAAGTGAGCCTGCCGAGATGTTGCTGCTGGTGCACAGGAAGTGACCTCGTCTATTATCGACTTTAATAATAGTCTCATTCACTGCAGCAGACAATGACACTCTCTCTCTCACACACACACACACACACACACACACAAGCTATTAAAACACAGAATGGTAAAGGCAGAACAGAACTGATTTAAAAATGACACAAAGACAGGACTGATGGTGGAAACGCTGGAATGTGAATCACGAGAAATTTTACACAATGTTCCGTTTAACAGTGACGCTCACATCAAAGTTCAGAGACAGACAGCAGGCTGCAGGCCAGAGGAAAGACCACAGCACTACAGGCCACACGCTGGACCAGGAAAATAATCAGTGCTGAGTTAATGCTACCACCCTGAGGGCAGAAACCTGGAGCCTTTCCTTCTGTTTAGATATCGCATTTTTGAGTTATTTAAAAAAAAAACACATAATAATTTTTATCCATTTATACTTACTTTAAATGTAGGGGAACATCCATGAGACTCTAAATGAAATAATAATGAAATAATAAATAAACCTTATTTGCTTAGACCTATAGCTTCATAATAAATAAATAAATAAATAAATAAATAAATAAAATCAGTATCTTGGATATTGTCAAATTAGCATGAAATATTTCCTAGTTTTAAATAATTAAGATATTAAATATGATTATTCTGCTTGTTTTGAGAAATATTACCCCTTTAAAAATTTATTTTTTTATTTTTAGAAATCTATAAAAATAAATTGTATAATTTTATAAATAATTTTTAATTATGTTAATTCTGCTTCTTTCTGTAATTTTATGTTTAACAAAAAAAAGAAAGTCTTTCTAGCTTAAAATTTATATTTAAAAAAAGTAGAAATAGTTATTATAGTCATTATTAATATTAAAATTGTCTTATTGTACTGGAAAATAATATTAAATTTGCTTTTAAAAAAATGTAAAAATTTCTAATTTAAAGTAAGACTTTAGTAAGTATATAATTATTTACTATAATAATAATAATAATAATAATAATAATAATAATAATAATAATAATAATATAGTTTAGTATATTGAGTTTAGACAGAGAGACAGAGAGTTTTATGCTGAAATGCAACAGATGTATTTATGATGAACGGAAAGCAGATGAGTGTAAGTGATGAGTGAAACAAAAAACAACAACAACAACAAAAACCCCACACCAAAAAAACCCAAAAAACAAACACGTCATTCTGCTATTCCTCTGGTGAAAGAGTTTGATTTATCATAACTCCATTCCATAACAAAGTGGTCTGGAAAAATGTGCTGGAATTTATTTGTTTCTAGTTTCCCCCAAATCCCTGGAGGAGAAGATAGATCATGGACAGTAGATCATGGAGGCCTCTGTACTGGGTGATGGGGTGAGACTGGACTCACAGGGCAGGAGGGAGGAAGGAAGGAAGGAAGGAAGGAAGGAAAGAAAGAAAGAAAGAAAGAAAGAAAGAAAGAAAGAAACAGCAGCGTCCCTGGGGCTAGCAGATTTAGCATCCTGTACGGCATAGCGCTCTCAGAATGCAGAGTTTTCTCCGCAGAGAGCCGCAACTCACACGCATCGATTCCGCCGCCTCGACTCGCCTCGCCTCTCTGTCGAGGAAAAAAACCTTGATCAATGAAAATGAAAGATAAATCTAAATGCAAATGGCTCCCGCTTCTCTCACTTGCGCTTTATTTGCAAAGTCGGTGCTGATTTGTCCGCTGTTCGATTTCTGTTTGTTTCCTCCCATCATGGAGATTAATACGCGAAAGCAGAGCGCACACTCGACTGCGAGAGCTGGAGGAAACTCACACAAGACTTAGAGCTGAGAGTTGGAGGAAAGTTGACCTCAGCTTTCTCTTAGCTCTGTGTGTGTGTGTGTGTGTGTGTGTGTGTGTGTGGTAGGGGGTTTGATTGACAACCTGACAGCAGATATATGTATGTGTGTGTGTGTGTGTGTGTGTGTGTGTGTGTGTGGAAGTAAAAGGGCCCTGTGCTACAGATCCAATCGCATGTCATCCGGGATCCCATTATCTGTCAGAGAGAATGGGAGCATTCATCCTCCTCAGGCCTGAAGATCTCACACACACAACACATACACACAGTCATGTAACTTACACATACACACACACACACTTTCCAGGAGTTTTATTATAATGTTCTTTTTCCATTTTCCATAGAATAGAATAGTTATCACACTGGTTTGAACAAAATGGAGGGAATAAAATGCATTGAATAAAATGCTTGTGGTTGTGCAATTTAAGGAAAATAATCAACAACAGCATGGTGGAGAGAGTGGAGAGAGTGTTACATGTGAAAGTTCATCATTTTTCTAGAACACCACTGCAATTTAGCCAATATTACTTTTTTTCCCCAAACATCACATTAAAATTTTTATCCAGTTTGAGTTACATCCTTATTTCCCGCTCTCTTATTGTTACGCCTCTGATTTCTACAACCATCACAGCGAACTTCACCATATTAACAAACACACGTCTATAATCCAATTGTCCATACCTAGCAAATGCACGGATGGCTTGTTACCGTAGAAACCGTACATAGCGTATCAGAACATGTTTCTTTGTCATTTGTTCTTCGTCCTTTTTCCGACCACTGGCTCCTTCTTGACATAAATTTCTTTCCCGCTGCCTGATTGAATGAGTTCTGAGTGTGACTGACAGGCAGCTAGGGGAACAATCGCTCCGCGAGAACAAACCATCCTGGATAAGGAATTAGCGCTACATGGAGCCGCTCTAGACATGTAGGAAACGCTAATTGATTGGTGCTGAAGTGATATTTAATACAATATACATTTCATCGGACAAATTGGTGCAGGGAACCAAGCACCTGAGGTAGAGGATTAGCCTTCTGACTCTAAACACACACACACACACACACAGACATCATTATTACATTATGTCCTCAGGCTAAGAAAAAGAAATGCCAGTTTACAGCCAGGATCTTTAATATCAAATTTTGTTCTTAATTCTGACAGGGTAGAAGTTTCTAGAACAGGAGATTAGCAACAACTAGACTAGCCTTGTTGTTGGTTATGTTTGTTTGGTAGCATTTGGTGGAAAGAAAGAAAGAAAGAAAGAAAGAAAGAAAGAAAGAAAGAAAGAAAGAAAGAAAGAAAGAAAGAAAGGATGGAAGGTAGAAAAAAGACAGACAGACAGACAGACAGACAGACAGATAGAAAGAAAGAAGACTTCTGAAGATCCTGAAGACTTTCCTGTATCTCTGACAAAGTGATAACGTAAACTACCGACACTGGAGACTCCTTCTATAAATGTTAAGTAAGCATTTCCTTACGGAAAACTTTACCACGTTGACGTGAATTTACCGTTACTGTGATGACGTACGTATTAGAAAATGAACCCTGAATATATTACGAATATGATTTTCAGGGTGTTTTTTTTAAATCATGTTTACATCCCATCTCAATTATACACATCTCTGTAATAAACACAACATGGCCTGGTCAGCACTCTGCTGCTCATTTCCAGCTCACACCTTCAGCCGGTTCGCGAGTGGACTTGCTGATTCCTGCGATATTCCTCGCCGGTATTTCTGAGCAGACGAATGCTAATGCAATTTGCGGTTGATTAGATCGACTTGGCGGCCCTTGTGTTCGCGTATATGGCTATAAGAAGAAATCAAAACTATAAATGCACACTCAAAAGGGTTACTTTTTAAGCCAATTTTCCTTGTACTTCAAGCCCTGTCGCTCGATTCTCTCGCTCTCTCTCTCTCGATCTCTGTCTTTTTTTTTTTTTTACTTGTTTCTGAAAAGTCGCTAAGCTGTGAAATAAATTTCCTTTTCTCAGAGCACCGTTTATGTGGGCCGTGCTGTAAGGCTGCTTAAATCCCCTAGCATGCCTCTAATTATTTTATGGCTTTGGAGTTTGATGTGTGTGCTTTGAATATGAGGTTACTGAGGCCCTCAGACACACGAGCACTGGGAGTAAACACTCGCCGATGTGAGAGGGGGATGAATTAGGCAGACATGCTTTTGCTAAAGCACAGTCCCTGTTCTTCTCTCTTGTGTGTGTGTGTGTGTTTTACTCCATGCTTTATCGCTTCCTTAGCCTTCCTTTTTCCTGCTTAAATCTCCTCAAATCCCTGGCTAGCTAGCGGCTAAAGCTACACGGTATTCATAAAGAAGTCTCCTAGCAACAGAACAGCTCTCACTCTTTTCTATCCGAAAGGGACTTTTGGGCCGAGTGCATGAGAGGTGTGTGAAAAGAGAAGACGATGATGAGGATGACAAAGCCGACGAAGATGACGTCCTGGGTATTTTGAGAGTGTGTTTGCCTCAGTTTCATAATAATCGTTTCTCTCAGGATGGGAAGACGAAATTATCTCATGGTGAACAGAAAAGCACATGTGTGAAAGCATGGTGCATGCTGGGATTGCAGGTCATGCTTTATTTTTGGCACTTGGCGAGTGTTTAGCAGAAGGGAGGATCCGTGACTGTGTGTGCCAGCGATGATGGGATTAAGCTGAGCATTACACATGCTTCTGGAGAACCTCCCTTGGTAAATTCTGGCAGAGAACCGCGACCTCCCTCCAGATCAGGTTCCCTCCCTTGTCATAGTGATGGTGAGCAGAATGTTCAGGAGCATCGCTGGATTCCTTCACGATGCAGCACCAGGCGGTTCTCGGAACCCCCGGTGATCCCTGTGACCCTCACACTCTTACTCACAGGGGTATGCGTGACATCATCAGGTCTGACTGGTGCCTCCTCCAAGGTTAGAAGGTTGTACCGATTCCCATGGAGCTTCTAACGCTTTAAGAACCTCATAATTCCAGAGTCTGAGCAGCTGGAGCTGTTTATGTCTCTTTCTGCTCTGAGATCCATCTTGAGTCCAGGCTAGATGGTCATGGAGTCTCATTAATCCTGTGAGGAGGAAATTTGAAATATTAAGGATTTTTTTCCCCCATGTGAAGCCTGATTTGCTCCATTAACAGCAAAGTTCGGAGATTTTTTTGAACAGGCACGGTTTCAAGCAGATAGAATAACTCAGCCTTGACATTTGGAAAGGAATAGTAGGTGTGTCCTGTCCAGCTTCTTTAAAATTTATTAGCCAACCTGACTGAATTCCTCCTGGACCATTAGTCCGAGTTGATTTGTTCACTTTTTGGGTTGCTTTCCTTCTGCAAGTAATTAAAGAATCAAAAGCCTTTCCAAAAATAGTCTGAGCACTGTGTAGGGTTGAGAACATCCTGCTAAATCTCTGTATTTTGGCTAAGTTTGCGCCTCTTGTTTTAAGTTAAAATTGCCTGAACTTAAAACACACGTCAAGTTTGATTCACCTCTTGCAGTTGAATCAATTCAGAGTTGATTCACTTTCACACTATTGAAATGTAGCAAACCTCAGAACGAGAGTGGGATAACATCTACCTGTGTCTTTCAAGCCTCTCGCTAAGATACTAACCAATGCCGAAAGATATGTCCTTAACAAAGATAACAAACATAGATCAAACCTGATCTTTATACAAAAGGAATCCTCACCTCCACAACCGAGATGATGTAAATAAAGCTGAAACAGACAATCTGAGTCAGTAAAAAATAATTAACTTTGCCCGGCAAACATCATAGTCTGTGAACTAGCCGCAGAGAGAGGCTAAATCTGTGAAATCTGAGGGATAACAAACTCCTGCAGAGGAACGTACTTAAAGTCCAATTTACATCAAGTCAAGAATTCAAAGAGCGTTTGTTGCTAAGTCGTTTCACTTCTGCCTTTATCTGAACCTTCATGAGTCATGTCAGTGCTAAATAAATTAGCGATATGGAGCTAGGAGCTGAAGTGAATTAGTTGAGAGTCTAGTAGAGTTTTATATTGTTCAAATAGACAAAGTATTAAAAAGGAAAAAAGGGACATACTTTCATCTTTTACCGTATGTCATCTTTTTGGCACAACCGTGCTAAAGAGGAAAGGTGGAGAACGTTTGATGTATGAATCTAATTATCAATGTGTCTCCTACAGGTCCTAGCTAACACACACACACTCATATCCACCATGCACAAACAGAGCATGGGAGGGTTATTTGGCTCCCACAATGCACTGCTGACACCACAGTCCATCAAAGGCACGGCGGCAGAGAAAGCCCAAGCCCCCCAGCTGAAAAGAACAATTACCACTTCTATCACCTCCTCCAAATTAGCATTCATTGGCGATATGATTTACTACAAAGACAAGCCATTTCACCCTGCATTCTCCCTCCCTTTCTATTCTTCCTTTCTTCTCCTCTTTTCTCTGTCGCTTCTCCGCGGGACCGGGTTAATGTAGTAACATTTGTATTCTCCTCCCGAGCCTCACAGAGTGAAGATGAGGATCTGCTGCAGGTCAGGCCAGCCTTTCTCTTTCTCTTTCTTTCTCATCCTCTGCCCTTTGCGGAGATAAAGGCACCGTAATTGCATTTGCATATCGAACAGGGCTGGGCATCGCAAAGGTCGTGACTCTGGCATCACTTGACTCTGTGGCGAACATGAAAAGCCCCATGAACTTGGTTCACTCCGGTGCCTACCGATACAGTTGCATGATTGCAAATTTACAGAAATCCATGCACAGTGATAAATGGGTGAGGTTAAAGGTGAGGGGCGGGTTTAAAGGGTGAAGGGCGGGGTTAGAGCTTGTATTTTTTTTGGCTGTTTTTACACTGGACCTGCAGACTTGAGTCTGCACCCAGGATTGATTTTGACCTTGACCGGGGACGGGATTTGTTGCAGGTTTGCTTTCTTGTAAGATATTTAGCTGTACACACAAGTATGAGAGAGACCTCTGTTCTTCTCCATGTTCTCAATGCAAGCAATCTTGCTCCAGTCTTGTGAAACAGTGTTGGAAATATTGTCTTTACTGTATATTCGCTGACCTTCCACACTTGATGCAGAGTGCAACACGGTTCGGCTGAAGCAAACCCCAGACTTTAATGGAAATTGTTCCTATTTAAAAAAGGGCCAACAATCAGTTCTCTGGACCATTGACAGACTTGACGAAACATTGACATGCTTGACCAAACAAATGACGCCAAAAGAACCAAACTCAAATGGCCCAGAATCTGGGGGAAAAGCATGCAAGTCTGAAAATGACCTTCACTCTGTAAAAGGTGGATGTGGTAACTTTTGAGTTTGAATCCTAGGTCCACCAAGTGTCCACTGCTGGGCCCCTGAGCAAGGCCAATAACTCTCAGTTGTATAAAATGAGATAAATAGTAAGTTGCTCTGGATAAGGGAGTCTGCCAAATGCTGTAAAGGTCCTAGGTTTCATGCAAAATATGCTTTGAGGAACCATGTCTCCAAAATGTGAGAATCCTACATAAACTCAAAGTTGATCTCTTTCTCTAAAATAGTATTGCACTATTGGGCAGGACCAAAGTTCAAGGAAAACTTTGGCTGTAACACACTTTGGCTCACACCACACTACACAATTATTATTTTCCCACAAATGTATGACCTAAAATGTAAAATTCCATACATATGTATTGTTAGGGTCATCACAAACCTGTAGGTTGTACTGGGGACACAGAGCGCAAGGCAGAAATACTCTTGACACTCTTGACAGGACACCATGAGAATCGTGGAGGCATCACACACTAAAAATGGCAAGAACTTTGTGGTGGGAGGAAATTAGAGAACCTAGAGGAACATGGACATGTAACATTCACATAGATAGTTACCTGAGCTCAGGATTAAACCCTAGGTCATCATGGGGAGACCAAGCACAAGGCAGAAATACACTCTTGACAGGACACCATGAGAATTGTGGAGGCATCACACACTAAAAATGGCAAGAACTTTGTGGTGGAAGGAAGTTGGGGAACCTAGAAGAACATGGACATGTGCCATTCACATAGATAGTTACCTAAGCTCAGGATTAAACCTTGGGCTCTGAAGATGTGAGGCAATAAACTCTAGTCATTAATCTATTCTGAAGAAGAGCTTTTTATTTCCCGTCCTGTGGACTCCCCCCCCTTCACAGTGTGAAGTTTTCTCCTCTCTTAACACACCTGGGTCATCTCATTAAGAGCTTAATAATTAGATAATCATTTGGATCAAGTGTGCCTGCAGTAGGGAGAAGTCTAGACTGTAAACAAATGGAGTTTAAAATCCACATTGTTGAGTGTTAACCAGTTTGTAAAGCTTTGGGGAAACCTGAGAGTTCTATGCCTGACCCTTTAGTAAAGGGTTTCTTGGCAAGTAGAACTCCTTCAGAAAGCTACAGCCATTAACCATTCCAAGAACCCTTAAGAAACTGTTTTTCTAAGAGTGTAGGTTTGCCACTTATGTGGAAAAAAAGATGATTAAGCCAAGTATGATCGATTGTCTAATTCCATTTATAGCCTACATCATTTGTTATAGAGCTACAGGGTAGTTGATTTCACTCTGGTACATCATTCATATTTGTCAGTGTGACTTTTTTTATTTTTTTTATTTTTTTTTGTTTCTCTTCTGCTGAAGGGATTGTTGAAGTAGCTATGAACTTTATTCATCTCTGACTGGAAAATGAGAAAGGTCTGACTGGTCACCATACTAAAGCATGTGAATGAATAATGACATGCCAAGTTCATGACAATGCTGCTTGACAAATGTTTGTTTTTTTAGCATTGATGACCGGCACATTATTGACCTCGTCAAAGTGTGGACTTGGAGGAGGACCAAACATCCACCAACTTGCTAGTCCGGTATTGAGGTATGAAGTGCTTTCACCTTCTACTATTTCTTCTTTAGTATCCCAAACTTGTAGAACGGTGGTGCAATAGAAATTGGTGCTGCCTCAAAGTTCCAAGGTCCAGAGTTCCATCCTGAGGTTAGGTCATTGCTTGAATTGCTTGATGGTCTCCATGAGTTTCTCAGATTCTCCAAGATAGTAGTTTTAATTGGTTGGTAGATTCTTGGATTGCTTGAGGGTTTCCATGAGTTTCCTTCTGGTTCTCAGGCTTTCCAAGCTGGTAGTTTTGATTAGTTGGTAGATGCTTGGATTGCTTGAGGGTCTCCACAAGTTTCCTTCAGGTTTTCAGGTTCTACAAGCTAGTAGTTTTGATTAGTTGGTAGATGCTTGGATTGCTTGAGGGTCTCCACAAGTTTTCTTCAGGTTCTCAGGTTCTCCAAGCTGGTAGCTTTGATTGGTTGGTAGATTTTTGATGGATTGGTGTCCCATATAAGATCTTACACACATTGTTCCCCGGAGCACCTTTATACCAATCACCATCTTCTTTCTTTTTTTTTGTCAGAAAGTTAAGTTCTGGTTTCCCTGATTAAACTGACATGATGACTATCTATTCAAAGAAACAGACTTGTGATGTTGGCAGGATTTTCTCTAGTTAAACACCAAGATATTGGACAGACCCTAGTTTTCTCGACACCACTGTTGAGCAAAATAATTGATGAGTGTACTTTTTTTTACCCAAACGTCAATCAAACACCCTTCCCTCTCACATTCTACGAGACGAGATGTTTACATTTAGCTAACTCGGTCCCTCCTGTTTCTGTCTCGTCAGATGACAAAAATGTCAACAAATCCACCACACAGATTCGCTGCGGATCTCTCTGATCGCCGGTGGCCGCTCGGATTACAGAGAAGACAAATAATCAGGGAGTTGAATATCCCGCTTTCGCAGGTTAAAGATCCAAGAAAAACAGCCTGACTCCACTTTTGCTAACCTTTCTCCCAGGCCTAGCACCAGATCTAATTAAGGTGTGTTGGCCAGAAAATATGCTCCGAATCTGCTCCCAATTATGGCTAATATGTCTCCTCTAAAGCCGAAACAGTCTCTATCCGGAGACAGAGAGTCCTGTGACACATTTAAGCCGTGGCAAATGTTACATTTATCAAGGCGTGTGTGTGTGTGTGTGTGTGTGTGTGCACCATGTCAGGGATCATAGGAGCAATTTGTTCATGTTGTATATGTTTCCACCACCACAGCAGTGAACTGAGTGATAGATTAAGTGTGTGTGAAAGACAAAGCAGTGAGTACAGAAAAGCGCTGACTAGGGAATGAAAGTTTGTGTGTGTGTGTGTGTGTATGTGTGTGTGTTATATGTTCCAGTTTTAATCAGCAGCACGGTGATGTCTGCAGGAAGCCGTGTTGATTAAAACACACTCGAGCAGGAAGTGGGATTACAGAAAATGGGGTTACAGGCTCCCTGTGACGAATTCCATGCAGGTCTCTGGTCTCGAAATCAATATGCATGGTGTGTGTGTGTGTGTGTGTGTGTGTGAGAGAGAGAGAGAGAGAGAGAGAGAGAGAGAGAGAGAGAGGTATTAAGCTCTATATGTGGACCAACACTGATAAGATGATTGGAACATATAAAGACTTTGACCTTGCTTGAAATCGTCTTTACTTTTTTTACGAGTTTTACACAATGAATATATTTTTCAGTGTTTCACATTTAGGGCGTGTTTTGGATGCGTGATGAGTTTCCAGGTATTATTTTCTCACATTTGATACCTATACCTATTGTTCACATGATGTCACGTGTGTTTACTTGAGGGAAAATTCAGGACACAGTAGAATACACTTTCAACAAGTTTTTCATGTCAAATCATGTGAAACAAAACAAATAGTTAAATAAAATAAAATGTAGGATGTGAGTTTGTGAGCTAAAGTGTGCTTGGGGTGCTTTAACTGTATTTGGTCCAAGTATAAGAGCAAATACTGATGAAGCGATGGATGGTTGGATGGACTAATGGATGACTTAATATATAGATGCATAAGTGGATAGATAGATGGAGGGATTAATTAATAGATGGATGAATTGATACATAGAGGGACAGATGACTGCATGCATGGCTGGATGGCTGGCTGGATGGAGGGTTTAATAAATAGATGGATGTATGGATGAATGGATGGATGAAGGCCTTAATCCATGGATGGCTTGATACATAGATGCATAAATGGATAGATAGATAGATGAAATGAATTAATGAATAGATGGATGAACTGATACATTCATGGAGGGATGGAGGGATGGATGGATGGATGGACAGATGGGTGGATGGATGAAGGGTTTAATGGATGGATGGATGGATGGATGGATGGATAGATGAACCGACGGATGAACCGTTGAATGAACAGTTGGATGAATAAATGGATGGATGGATGGATGGATGGATGGATGGAAGAATGGATGGATGGATGGATGGATGCATGGATGGAGAGATGGATGAAGGGATTAATGAATAGAAAGTTCAATGCTTTCATATTGGAGTTTCATAGATGGAGTTGTTCATAGTAAGGAACAAAGAAGAACAAAAAATGTTGAACACTAAATTTTTGAGTGTTGAATTATAATTCTGAACAATATAATAAATTATTAGTTCACATCCAGAGTTTTTGTAGGGAGCAGCTCCGGGTCTGAGGGATTCAGGTTGAACTGGATCAGAGCCAGCGTAAATCAGCTCCTCCAGCACCACCTCCAGATTGACTACAAAATCTGGATAATGTGGTAAAGAGCTATAATTCATTCCTGAAAGCTGAGCAGTGGGGAAGATGAATATGACTACGCTTACATCTGTAATGATAAATAACATTATAAACAAACACAAAGCATGCACACGCACACGAGCGCGCGCGCACGCGCACACACACACACGCACGCACGCACACACACATGCGCGCACGCACACGCACGCACGCACGCGCGCGCACACACACACACGCGCACACACACACACCTGTCCTCCACACCCCAACACACACTCTTGCATGGCTGATGACGGAGAGTGTAATGGTGCATTGCAGGTGGAGCCTCAACAAGCCATTTATCAGCAGAGGCATTCAATTAGAATGAACAGAGAGAGAGAGAGAGAGAGAGAGAGAGTGAGAGAGAGAGAGAGAAACAGATAGAGATAGATTGAGACAAAGACTCTGAAAGAATGAGAAAAATAAAGTGAGAAATAGGGTGAGAGAGAGAGAAAGAGAGAGAGAGAGAGAAATGGAAGACTATTTGATATTGATGTGCCTAGGAAATGATGTCAACAAACTTCCACTAACTCAACCATAAGCTCTCTCTCTCTCTCTCTCTCTCTCTCTCTGTGTGTGTATTTTTCTCATTCTCTCAGTCTTTGTCTTTCTCTCTCTGTCTCCCTTTCTCTCTCCCTATTTCTTGCTGTATTGTTCACATTATTTCAGTCTTTCTCTCTCTCTCTCTCTCTCTCTCTCTCTCTCACTCTTTGTGTGTGTGTGTGTACTACACAATAATTCTCTCCTTCTATATTAAAAACTGTGATCATTTTCCCCCTTTGTAGTTCATACAAAGTAAAATTAGTCCAATGGAAGAAAGAAAAGAGAAAAACGGCAAAGGCGCTCATTAAAACATGCAACGCTTAGAGGCAGGTAAAAATAAAAAAATAAAGTAAAATAATAAAAAAATCAGATTTAGCGAAAAAATTCTAATTGTATGAGATACGGGAAGTTTTCTATTTATAAAGAACAATATTCAAGCAGATTTTCTGATTTTCTACAGCCTCCATGTTATTAGACCAGCTTCACTCTAACATTAAAAAATTATATAGAAATAATAATAGAAAGTTAAACATTATTTATACATGTATATACACTATATTGCCAAAAGTTTTGGGACACCCCTCCAAATCACTGAGTTCAGGTGTTGTTTTTCAGGGGTTGGGCTCGGCCCCTTAGTTCCAGTGAAAGGAACTCTTAATGCATCAGCTTCATACCAAGACATTTTGGACAATTTCATGCTCTTTGTGGGAACAGTTTGGGGATGACCCCTTCCTGTTCCAACATGACTGCACACCAGTGACCAAAGCAAGGTCTATAAAGACATGGATGAGTGAGTTTGGTGTGGAGGAACTTGACTGGCCTGCACAGAGTCCTGACCTCAACCCAACCTTCTTGTCCAACATCAGTGTCTGACCTCACAAATGCGCTTCAAAAGGAATGGTCAAAAATTCCCATAAACACACTCCTAAACCTTGTGGAAAGCCTTCCCAGAAGAGTTGAAACTGTTATAGCTGCAAAGGGCGGGACAACTCCATATTACATTCATGTGCATGTAAAGGGAGACGTCCCAAAACATTTGGCAATATAGAGTATGCTTGAAACCTAGTCGAGTTCCCACGTACAAGAATCTTTCCCTGTTTAAATATTGACATAACTCTCGGACTTCTTGACTTTGTCTGAGATGAGTTCCACATGATGAACCCATCAGGACCACAGCGTCCACTTAGGAGAAAGCAGGACAGAGAAGCTATCAACTTTACCACTTTATGAGTTTTTATGAGTGGAAACTTGTTGTAAACTAAACGATATAATTATCAGTAAAATATATATTACATAACCTTCTTTTTTTGGTTTGGATTGTACAAGTGCTGAATGAGGGCAGCTGTGTGTCAAGTGCATCTGTACATACCGACCAGGATGCAGGTTTTTTCGTCTTTTGACAAAGTTCCTGTCGAGTTCCTCCCACCTCCACGCTCCAGCGCCGCCGTTTGCTCGCCCCTGACGCACTCGTTCGCCTGTACGTTGTGTCAACAGGATGAGTTAACAAATGGAGAGAGGCGAAAAACAGTGCAGCTGCATCGAGGAGGGTGAGACAGAGAGAGAGAGAGAGAGAGAGCTCCTGCTGTGAGGAAGCTCATGCTCTCTCACTCAGTGAATAAACTGAGGCCTTTGACTGCTGGAAAAGTTGCGAAGTTATTGAGAAGGGGAAATTATATGAATCCATTCGTTACCTTGTTCAAGGTAAGCAGTGTGCTGATTGGGTCTTCAAGGCTGCCTTTGTTTAGAGCTCAGAGCCGAGTGAATACGCCGACATAATGTCAAAAAAGAGCTGATGCTTTTCCAAAGGTTAATCTTAAAAGATAAATCGATTTTGAGGAGTAATGCAAGCGAAGCTCTGACATTATTTAAAAGCATTCGGACCAGGCAATCAAACACTTTTCTTCTCTGCTTAGAAGGGCTGATGTTTAGCTGTGGTTTACTCAGAATACGGAGACCTGAAAGAGAAGATGAAGGTGTAAACGTGAGACTTTTCCTCTCAGCTTATTTCAAACACGCTCCTTTTTTCTGCTTCAGGTGTAAAGTGTGCACAGTGATTTCCTCAAATGGAGTCAAGCAGTTGATGATTAGTGTGTGTATTAAAATGGATTAAACTGCAGTGAGTTTTATAAAAACGTACAGCTGATTTGAGAAGGTCCTTGGCCGCTGTGGTCATTTCCATGCTCATTTTGTAACTGACTGTTATAAACTGATCATTTTTTGAAGCCGGGTTGAACCAGACACTGGAGCAGGAATACATCTAAACAGTCAGGAGGAACCCGGAGCAAGATTTTAGAGCAGAACATTTTAAATTATGAAAGGCAGGTAGGTAGGAGGCGTGGCTTAAAGTTTGAAAGGCAGGTAGGTAGGAGGCGTGGTTTGAAGTATGAAAGGCAGGTAGGTAGGAGGCGTGGCTTAAAGTATGAACGACAGGTAGGTAGGAGGCGTGGCTTAAAGTATGAAAGGCAGGTAGGTAGGAGGTGGCTTAAAGTATGAAAGGCAGGTAGGTAGGAGGTGTGGCTTAAAGTATGAAAGGCAGGTAGGTCGGCAGCATGGCCTAAAGTTAGAAATGTGGAAAGGTAGGAGCCATTGCCTAAAGATAGGCAGGTAGGATGCAAGGCCTAAAAATAAAAAAGCAGGTAGGTAGGAGATGTGGCCTAATGTTAGAAAGAAAGGCAGATAGGAGGCCTGGCCTAAAGTTAGAAAGGCAGGAAGGTAAGAGGTGTGGCTTAATGTTAGAAGGCAGGTAAATAGGAAGCGTGGCTTAATGTTAGAAAGGCAGGTAAGTAGGAGGTGTGACCTAGAATTAGAAAGGCAGGTAGGTAGTAGGCTTTTCTAAAATTAGAAAAGCAGGTAGGTTGGAGGCGTGGCCTAACGTTAGACAGGCATTTGGGTGGGATGCGTGGCTTAAAGTTAGAAAGGCAGAAATGTAGGAGAAGTGGCTTAATGTTAGAAAGGCAGTAGGCGTGAACTAAAGCTAGAAGGCAAGTACAGTAAGTAGGAGGTGTGGCTTAAAGTAAAAAAGGCAGGCAGGTAGGAAGCGTGCCCATAAAGCCAGGTAGGTAAGAGGTGTGGCCTTATGTTAGAAAAATAGGTAATAGATGTGGCCTAAAGTTAGAAAGGCAGGTAGGTAAGAGGCGTGGCTTAATGTTAGAAAGGGATTTAGGTGTAGAGGTGGTGTAAAGCTCTATAGTGGTCTTTAACGTCTAATTATGCAACTTTTTATAGGTATATTGCATCCTTCAGGTATGTAAGTGTACTCTTGTGGGAATTCTCTGATAAGTGTTTGTTCCCTGAATGGAAAGTCTGGTAACGTTATTCAGAGAAATCCATTTGATTTTAGTCAAATGGGCCAAAAGATCCAAGTCTTCTGAGGTGAATGTGTAAAGAAGCGAGAGAGCCTCGGCTAAGCTAAACTTTGAAAATGAAAACATCAAATACATATGGATTCATCTGTGAAGGTCAAATTCCTTTGCTTTGTTACGGGTCTGTCTGGGTCAGCGGTTCACACACTCTTCTCCTCACTCCATCTCTTCCGTCAGTGCTGCACTGGTGTTTTTAGTGTCAGGGTCTCGATCATAAATAACACACCCCTGTGGCCTGCAGATCTCTGATATATTAGTGCAACCTGTCAACCTCAGTGAGTGTGTGAGATAGAGAGAAATGGACTCCATGAGAGAGGTAAAAAGAAAGAAAGAGCGAGAGAGGAGAGGGAGAGAGAGAGGAGAGATGTATTAGCCACGGCTGTCAGAATGAAAGAGAGCTTATGTTGAGGCCGGGGGGGCGGAGTCTGCACCGGCCTGATTGATAGCCTCTCTCCACACGTTATAAGGAATGAGTGATCCGCCCGTCATCCATCACTCGACAAAACGAGAGAAAAAAGAGGAGCGCCGTACGAGGCCCACAGCCGGACCGGAGTAAATCACGCAGGCCTTATTTTCCTGATTGCCTCACTGACAAGACAGAGCGAGGCTAGGCTAACGCTAAAGCTAACAGCCTCTGCAGGGAAAGCACAGGCACGGCCAAGACACGTAAATCTCACACGAATCCAATCAGTCACACACAGAGGCGACCACATGGCTGATACCTTTTTAACACCCACACCCACACACAGAGAGACAGAGAAAAAGTTTCTTGCAATCTCACATCCACATCTCACAATCTCACAATCTCACATCTCACAATCCAGAAACACTTCTTTGTCCTCGATGCTAACCGCTAGTAAATAGTAACACGTCCGAGCGAAATATTCCGGACACTTCTGCCTCGTTTTCCACCGTCATCGCGTCTTCACACTTTTAAGATCCTCAGAACAACATGCTAAGTCATAGAAATGAGAAACAATTAGCCACAGCCATTAGCTAACATCCTGTATGCCAGTCATATATCATATTCTAGTTGCCTAGCAACACCATTGTAATGATATCGACTGATCGATTATCAAATATTGTGTCCAGATTATGTTTTCCACCATGATGCTGTTGGATTCTGATTGGTCAGAAGGTGCTAAAAGTCTCAGACTCTATCTATCTATCTATCTATCTATCTATCTATCTATCTATCTATCTATCTATCTATCTATCTATAGAATAAGTCTTAAGCTGTTTTTCAGTCCCGTTGCTCATGTGTTGTGACACCAAATTTTCCCTTGGGGACAAATAACGTACTCTGTACTCTACTCTACTCTAATACATCATTGTTTCTATAGTAACCGCTCATTCACAGGGACTTGTGGGAAAAAATGTGGGAGAGGAAAAAACTATAAGCAGGAATAAAGATGTTAAATGTGTGTGTGTGTGTGTGTGTGTGTTGCTGAATGAAGCTCATCATCACCCCACCCTGTCACTGATTATTTTCCTACAACCACACAACCCTGAGTGTGAAAAAGTATTGGCGTATCATGATAAGAGATTTCTGCTATATCTCACAGCTGGATTATCTCTGGATGAGGGATAAAGGGTGATGAATCTAAGTCTGAGTCTGAGTCAACACTGCAGAATCCTTCCATCAAATCCCAGTTTACACATCTCTCTCATCCTCTCTCTCTCTCTCTCTCTCTCTCTCTTAGGCACACACATTCTGTAAATCCCTCTGTTTGATCATTAAGGAAACACGTCCATCTTTTCTTGATGTCTTTTTTTTAGATAGATTCCAGTTATATTGGAACAGAAGCTCTATTTCTTCTGTGTGTTGAGTTTAAGATCAATAGCAAAGAGAGAGAGAGAGAGAGAGAGAGAGAGAGAGGGAGACAGAGACTTTGATGGGAGGGAATCATGTAGTGATAAAAGGATCAAGAGAGAGGAGGATAAAGAAGATAGTAAGAGAAGAAGGTTAAAAAAAATGGAGAAAGTAAGAAAGAGAGAGAGAGGGAATGGGTGGTCGGAGAGAGGAGGGAGGAATCTTATGAGAGAGAGAGAGAGAGAGAGAGAGAAAGAAAGAAAGAAAGAAAGAAAGAAAGAAAGAAAGAAAGAAAGAAAGAAAGAAAGAAAGAAAGATTGAGAAAGAAAAACAGAGAGGAACGGAAAGAGATGGATGGACAAAAGACAAAACACAGAGTGTGTGTGTGTGTGTGTGTAAAATATAAAATGGAAGGAGGGGCATCACGGCGTGCTTTTATCTTTTTAACGTCAGAACAGAAACGTCTCTCTGAAGAGCATCTCTTTGATTCTCCCTCTCTGCTTCTTTCTTCCTCTAATTACTTTTTTTGGCAAACGATGAGTCTGGCCAAGCGAGAGAGAGAGAGAGATGGAGAGAGAGAGAGAGAGAGAGAGAGAGACCAGAACAGAGTAATGGGCAAATCCACTAATGAATTGTGTCTCTGTAAGTGTCTATGTGTGTGTGTGTGTGTGTGTGTGTGTGTATGTGTAGGGGAAAGGCAGGGTGTGTAATGTGATTTTAATGTCTATAATGATCCTGTACAGTGGAGATGCCAAGCATGCGGGGGGTTGGGGGACGGGGGGAGGAACACAGGTGCTCCTCTGATAGAAATGTAAATTAATAAGCTGCCATTGGTGGTAACGAGTCGAGCTGTCTGCGATGAGCCCTCCATTAGCCCCGTCTCTTTCTGTAAAAAAAAACAAAAAAAACGACAGTGCAGTTAAGTGACTAAGTAACCCGTCGGTTAACGTCATTTAACCTTTGTGATTCGAAACGTGAGGTAAAAAAGCGTGTCAAACTCTAATGCACTCTCCGAATGCTAATTACTCCATCTGGTGAATAATAATAATAAAAAAAAATCTCTCTTTTTGTGCCATGTACTTAGCTCTACTTAAAAACAACACGGCTTTTTTATTCTTGACAAAGACTGTGGTAATTCATTTCATTTACACTCATACACACACACACACACTCATACACACACTCACACACTCATACACACACTGACACACTCATACACACACTCACACACTCACACACTCATACACACACACACACACTCACACACTCATACACACACTCACACACTCATACACACACACACACTCACACACTCATACACACACTCATACACACACTCACAGACTCACACACACACTCACACACTCAAAAACATACATTTATGCTATGTTTAACTTTCCTCAGAAGTGAGAAGTCAGTAAGGATCGTCTTCAACCTTCGACGCATTCAAGCTACGAAGTCAGAAAAAATCAGGATGCCTCCATGTTCGTCTATTTATTTTAGCAACAAGCTAGCCATCTAACTGTAACGACTGATGTTAATCTTCTTCTTCTTCTTTCAGCTTTTCTCTTCAGGGGTCTCCACAGCGAATCATCTCTCTCCACCTATCCCCAACACTAGCTTCATATCCTCATTTATTCCATCCATATACCTCCTCTTTGTCCTTCCTCTTTGCCTCCTGCCTGGCAGCTCCATGTCCAACATTCTCCTACCAATATACTCACTCTCCCTCCTCTGGACATGTCCAAACCATCTTAATCTGTCCTCCCTAACTTTGTCCCCCAAGCGTCCAACATGAGCTGTCCCTCTGATGTACTCATTCCTAATGACTGATGTTAATAATGATGATAAATAAAATACTTGAGTTAAGGAAAGGATTTCTTTTTTTTTCTTCAGGAAATTCCGAGTTATTGGTTTTATTTGAAGGCAGTGCCATGACTGACATTCACAAACACCTTGGTCAAAAATATCAACCCAAAAAATATCAACAAGATATTTTAAAAAATAGGTAGAAATCTCAGACATTGCCTTAATCTACTTGAATGTGAAAGGATTTTTTGTCAGCGATGTGTTTTTCGGGGATGTGAACATGGACTTAGCTTTAAAAAAGGTTGTTTTGATAAAACCTGAGGTAATGTGTGCCCCTCCCCCACTCACTCACTCACACACTTCCACAAAGAAGTAAACTAGATTTATTTTGTTTATTTTAAGCCCAGTTTCTTCTTTACTGGAATGTGGAAAGACCCATAAACTGGGAATCAATCAAGAAAATGATTTATTCAGTGGTTTTTAAAAAAATCCTGTATTATGTAAAGCAAAAAAAAAAGATTTTATTCATAATAAAACCTGAGGTAATTCATTCCCCTCCCCCGCTCAAAGAAGGAAGAGAATGAAGGGGATACTGTGAAAGAAAGAAAGAAAGAAAGAAAGAAAGAAAGAAAGAAAGAAAGAAAGAAAGAAAGAAAGAAAGAAAGAAAGAAACTGTGAGTAGGTGGGATATTCAGTGACGAAAACAAATAAAATGAAGGAGATATCGTGACTTAATTGACAAGATAATGATTTATCCCGTGGATTTTAAACACCGTCTATATGATTTTTTTTTTAAAAAAAAGCTTTTATTCATAACTAAACCTGAGGTTCATGCCCCTCCCCCACTCACTCACACACTTACTTAAATTCTAGATTTAAAACTAGATTTATATACAGAATGTGTTGACACTAAGGAGAAAAACATACAGAAGATAGTAACCCCACCCCTCAAAATTCCCTCTGTCCATTTTCTAAACCAGTAATTCTGAGTCAGACACGCCCGCTTTCCTCTTTATTGGAACAGTGAAAGGCTAATCATTTATACAATGGATTTCAAACAACGTGTGCTAAATCATTTCTAAAAACATAACCTTTATTCTTGACAACATCTGAGGTCATTCTTGAGGTGAGTCTGTCCACTCGTTGACCGTCTGGAAAATATTCCCAGGCAGTTTATGGACAGAAACTTTATCGATCTCAAGGAAAAAAAAATATTCTAGCTACTCAGCTAACACCTTGTACAGACAGGGCAAAATGTCATGAGAAAGGAAAAAATATTATTTATTTTCTTGTATTCCAATTTACTCACAGCTGTTCATTTATTTATTTATTTATTTATTTATTTATTGTAGGCATTTCTTGAGGATCACGATGGCTGCGCTACTCTAAGCCGGCTAAGCAACACCGAGTTAATCTACACTAGCAGACTGCTTCGTTTTTATTGCATACACAACAAAATGGCTTTTACACGGATTACATAGCCGACTGATTCCACGTTTTGGGTTCCAAGTTTATTTTAAACATTAATTTAATTTAATGTTGAATGTGAGAAAACATGCATTTTTAAAATTAAAAAAAAGAAAAACCTTGTTTGCTAGCTCTCTGCATTTTCCTCTTGAATGAGTTGAGTCAAGCATAGAGTTAGCAAATATGCTAAACATTGTTGTCTTGTGTCCATGCCAATGACATGAGGATATTAAGGACATTCTAATGAGTTAGTAAATTTCTTAATTTTTTAAAATATCGATCTATAATTTGGGTATCAGTGTTACAGTGTTTACTTTCAGGAAAAAAAGAAAATAAAATGTGAGACTTTTCTTCTCATCAGGATCGTCAGGAAATCTAAATGATCCATCTTGTTGTTTCGGAAAGGGTCTACTGATGTTTTAAATAGATTTCTCTGGGGAAAAAATGTGTTTGTTGTCATGAAGGACATTTTACCTAAGATTAAAACGTCTTTTAAATGTAAATAAAATATTATCGGGATATAAAATGGTTCCTCAATTGTGGGTTTCTTCTGTTGTCTTTGTGAAGTTTTTGTCAGTTTCTAGCTCTTTTGCATTCTAGTACAAAGATTTCATTTACATTCGATTGTTTTGCCTGGGGCTCTGTGATAGACTGGCGACCTGTCCAGGGTGTACCCCTGCCTTTCGTCCAGTGTGTGCTGGGATAGGTTCCAGCAGACCCCCATGACCCTAATTAGGAATAAAGCTGGTATAGAAAATGGATGGATGGATGGATGGATGTTTTGTCAGGATTCTAGTTGGAGTTCTGCACATGGTTGTGTGTAGGTGCCTCTTTCATGTTCATCCCCGGTCGTGAGAAGTGGCGTGTAGCAGCCGAGAGGCACTCTGCACTGCTATAAATAGAGCTCTTTGTACGATGAATTGATTAATTGCACGTTAAGAATGGCAGTCAAGAGCAAGCATCTGAATTCCAGCCCTGTGTAGTGTGTTCTCCAACGCTCTTTATCTCTCACCAGCTCATGTGTAAACACGGACGAGATGTTCAGGATATGAATCATGAGAGAGGTTTCACTTTGGCTGGAGTTAAACTGTGAGTCAAAAACGGTGTGAAACGGCGTCACTGCTCGCACCATATCACCACGAGCTGGATTTCAAAATGCAACCCACTTATTTTAAAAGATTAGTCATTTCAAAAACTCAAGGATTTACACACACGAACAGTATGATATTATGAGTCTTGGGTGGATCATGTAGTTCGAACAAGATAAGTGGAGTCGATTGATTGATCAACTGAGTCAATTGATGAGTCGAATGCGAAGTGACTCACAAATCTTGAAAAAATCATTTGCAATGTTCAATTTTTTTGTAAGAAATTACAACATATATGTAAATGTATTGTGTAAATCTACATGAAGCTTGGTTGGATTATCATATATAAAGTCTTGGATAGAATAAAGAAGCAGGGATAGATATTGATTCACCTTAGTGACTCGTTCGAAAAGGCTGAACGGTTTGTGAATTAAGCGTATCTAGCACCCATAATAAATAGTGATTATTATCAGGGATTTAGTGCAAGCTGTGCACATGGGGTCAGAGTACAAATGCAGTGTTTAATGTGCATTAATATTCCATAATACTGCAAAACGCAAGTGGAAAGGAAAAATCAATGTAACTCATAACTCCCACTCGGAAAAGTCAGACTTTCTCAAGAGCTCAGACTTCCCTGAGTCAATAAGCCCTGTCTGCTAATTACAGAGTCGTAAAGGTGTACGGCTCGGGCCGTATATGAAAATGTGGGCATGGCTTGGAGCCTGTATATGGATGTCTGCGAGTTGAAAGAGGGAAGGAAATCATTTGAAATTCGATTCACTGTGAAGATGTTTCGTCTCTGAATTAGGAAGCAGTCTGGACCTCTTCATCGCATACAAATAAACACAAATGTCTGAGAAAAATATGAGGACTTAATCGTTAATATGTTCATAGATATTTGTTGTTTATTAGCCGTTTAGAGAGAGAGAGATAGAGAGAGAGAGAGAGAGAGAGGGAGATACAGAGAAATAGAGAGAGAGAGGGAGGCAGAGAGAGAAATAGACAGAGAGTGAGATAGAGAGAGAGACAGAGAGAGAAATAGACAGAGAGTGAGATAGAGAGACAGAGAAACAGAGAGAGCGATAGAGAGAGGGTATGGATGGATGTAAAAAGGAGTTTCTGAGGCGGGTATGTAAAATACACCTCCATCTCTCTTTCTTTGTGGGTCTGCCATATGCTGAGCGGTGGAACAGAGATAAGAAAGATGGATAGAAACGAATGAAAGGCTGGAACAGAGAGAGAAGGGGAGTTATCTCCCAAACCAGCTTATCTCCTCTGTCCCCTTGCCCTCTGCTCGGAATGTCCCATCCAGCTAACAGAGACATCATTGTTGGCGCACATACACACACACACACACACGGAAATGGACCCAAGTGCAGGTATGTGTTTTCCTGTTGAAAAACATCCTGACAGATCGTCATTAAGTGAAGACTAGCACTGGTGTACGTCGTTGCATAACACACACACACACATACACACACACACACACACACATATGCCAAATCCTGGCCCTGCCAGCTATCTATACCAAGCAATTAATAACACTTACTCACGAAAGCCAGCGTCTGCCGTCCGTTAAGACGTACACACAGCCAGTTATCCTCAGAATTAGTGGTAATAAAAATATAATCACATCATAATTACGCCGTAATGATGGGTTCTCGCTCCAGCCTCGCGCACCGGCTCCCGTCTTGCTCCACGGCGACTGATGAGTTGCTTAATTGCGAGTCCTTTTCCATCCGAGTCGCTGTGTTTATGGAGGATTAAAGCCATTTGAGTGGAGAGGGAAATCTTCTCGGTTCTCGGTGCCGCTCAATTCGAGGCTGTAATCTCTGGCAAATTGGACGGCGAGTCAATTTTTCTATAGCATACAGCTACAAGCCTGTGTTATCGGAAGCTCTCGACGTACACACATCAACGTTTCATCTCCATCAGATCGAACTAAAGAGAAAAGTCGTTAAAATACACTCATCGTAGATAATCTAAACATTTTACATATTAGGCCTGTGTGTCATTTCCATCCTAATCTAGACTCAGATTCCTGTTCTTGGCTTCCAGGATTGGAATCAGATCCTATTTCTGGATCTTTAGCTCATCCACCTCAATTTTTTTCTCTGTTTTACTCATTCCGAGATGCTTTTCTGCTCACCACGGCTGTAAAGAGTGATTATTTTATAACTTACCCTAAACTTCCTTCACTGAACTTTCTCATCAACAATTCCGAGCTTTTTTTTTCTCTGGTCCATTTTCCATTTCCATTTCCAGACATCTGATGCTGACTTTTGATTTATAACTTAATTCTGTATTAATGCACCATTTTTTAAAACCAATAAAATCCACTTAAGAAAAAAAAAAGCCACTTAATCCATTGTTGCGTCCATGGAATAGCATTAACAATGCCTGGTATGTTGCTTAGCAACCAGAGCTTAGTGTTAATGGACTAATTTGCAATGGATAACGAACAGTTATTTCTAAATATTACGAATATTTATTAATAATTAGTTGTAATTATTTATTGAAAGCCGATTTTTCTGATTTTACATCTTGTTTAGACACCATACTGGAAACCCCAGTGACACGGTGGTGTGTTCGAATGATTTTCTCCCCCATAAGGGAGTTATACTCCGTGTCACACCTCAGTACACCCTTCCCCACATGCCTTTACAGTAAGTGGCTTCTCTCTTAATGGTCGATGCTTGATAAGCAAAACTCTTCCCTGTACATTACATGGTAATCAAATCCCGCCTGCGTCATATCCGTAACACGATCCGGTCCACGCGTTTGAAAAAGTTTCTGGGGATCCAGATTGCCGTGGTGTATACTGTGCTGCCGTTTCTCTCCAACGTCAAAAAGATCTAAACAGCATCTGTAATAACCAGTCCAAACAGCCTGCTTCTTTTTAGACAGAGTCAGTGAATTGAAGGCAATTTAAAACAGAATGTCACACACGATCCTGATTTTCATCGCAAACGAGGACGAGCACAATAAGTTGCTTGTCAGTGTAATGAGCTGATTTGCATATTACAATCTGACGATTGTACCTGGAGAGAGGCGCCTTCGACTATCAGTGTGAAAAAAAAAAAGGAAAGGATCTAAAAGGACCTTGAGACGCCGTGAGGTTCATCGTCTTGCAAATAAAAGCCTCGCGAAGGGAATAAAGGCAACAAGCTCGGGATTAAAAATAATCTCAATTGCAAACAAATATTAAAGTTGCTCTGGAAAAAACGGTGCAGCGATATTAAAACTGCAAAAGTTGTCCCCAAAGTGTCCAGGGAGCAATTTTTAACAAACACATTACTCAAGAAAGTTTAACCCAAACACACAGCAAACCAATATAATGACCAAATCCAGCTGTTTTGGGATGAAGTCTATATGGAATTAGACCTTTATTTAGAAACTCCTGAGTCAACAGTGTGTGTTATTGCTGTCTACTCCGTCTCCAGTCCCCTGAGCGTGTGTGTGTGTGTGTGTTTGTTTGTGAAATGGAAGAAAAGCAGGCGAGCTGCAGTTCCTCTTCTCATCCGTGTGCTCCTTCTTGTTGTTAGGAGATTTAGCAGATCTATAATGAAGAGCACCGTTATCTCTCACGACCAAGAATTACCATCACGGCTGATCAATTATGTTATCGTGATGTCTTTTTCTCTCCAGAGGACGTAGAGAGAGAGAGAAGGAGGGAGAGAATGGAGGGGAATGGAGTTCTATTAATGTCAGAAAGAGGGATGGGAGGAGGTGGAGAGGAAGATGTCACTCTGGTGACATGGAGAGAGCGAGTGGGTGGAGTGTTTAGATCTTTTGTTTTTATTGACATGATTACAAAATAAATAAAAAAGTGAACCAACTTGGCAGAGGGGGCGGAGCTAGCAGACTCTTGGGTGGAGCTAGCAGACTCCTGGGGGTGGAGTTTGCAGACATTTCTTTTATGGATTTATTCACATTTAATGTTTAATGTTGCTAATGTTTTCCTCTTGCTAGTTACCCAACCCTGACTGGACCAGATTCCGCCTGTTATTATGTATAGAATCAGTAAAAATGGGCGTGTATTTGAGAAACATTTCTGAATAATGTCTAGACATCCTGTCAGGTTAGCAAAAGGTAGCTCGCTAAATCCAATCTTCATCCAATCATTCATCAAGAAACTTTCTCTTAAAGATACATAAGGATACAACAACACCTACTTCCCCATTTATAGACATCAATTCCATATATGGAGCCAATGACACGTCTATACTGCCATATATGGATTCTAGGCACGCCTACTCAGAACCACTCCCATGCCTATATGTGGTTTCAACATGTCTAGATTTCCATATATGGACTTAAAATCATTCTGAGACTTCAAGAAACTCCCACATATCTCTTTTACTATATATGGTCTCAAAGACACGCCCACATTCCTATCTCTTTAAGAGGCTTCAAGGCATGCAGACTCTCATTCCAGTGTATAGATTTTAAACCAAGCCTCATTCTCATTCAAGTGCAACCCTCGTTAAGAATTAAATACACGCCCACAATCCCATTTATGGACTTCAAAGCACACCCATTTCAACCACTCTCATTTCCATATAAGGGCATTAAAAACCACTCCTACTGATGTCTGTGTTCTGTGTAGACACCCTGAGGGACATCTTTTGATGGTCAAAAGCATTGTCTTCTTCAAATTAACCTCTGGCTGAAAAATAATAAATAAATAAATAATGCTGATGAAAAGCCCTCCAGGTTCCATGTCTGGTAGTAAAACATCAGGAAATACACAAGGACACGATTTCCCTTTTAAAGTGAATCTGAGAAGCTTAACCATCTGAAACGTCCTCTGTGTCTGTGTGTAAATGTGTCTAATTAGATTTATACATCTGATTTCACTTTATTCTGTACAGAAATATGCTTTTGAACAGAAATATGTTTTTCAAACCTACTCGAGTACAAGCGTGAGCAAAACGTACGTGCTGCTCGTCATCGATCGCTGACATCAAAATAAAATAACCTTCCTAACGTTAATCAGCTGGAGAGAACTAAGCATTTTACTCAGCTCTGTTATCTTTAAAATACTCGCCATGTCCACATTCGGTCCTGCTCATGCTCTGGTGCTCTTCCACTGATGTCCACTTTTAATGATGCGCTTTAGCTAGCCATGTTATGTCCTGGACCGCTTGGACGGTTCCTTGCCTGAACACCAGAGGGCGATCTGGCGGGGCTTTTTCATTGTTAATGTTTCTTTGCAATTGTTTACATTTGTATGGGGTGTGGACATAGCTCAAGTGGTTAAAGCTCTGGGTCATTGACCGGAAGATCAGTGTATAGATTTTAAGCCTTATTCTTGTTTACGAGCTTCAAGGCACACTAAAATCAACCCTCGTTAAGAATTAAATACACGCCCACAATCCCATTTTTTATGGATTTCAAAACACACCCATTTTAAGCACAATCATTTCCATAAAAGGACGCAAAAAACCACCCCTTCTGCAGTCTATGTTCTGTGTAGACACCCTGACATCTTTTGATTGTGAACAGCAGGGTTCAAGCTCCAGCACCACCAAGCACCAAGGTGCCACCATTGGGCCCTTAAGCAAGGCCCCCAATCAACCCTGCTCCAGGGGTGCTGCATCATGGCTGACCCTGCGCTCTGACCCGAACCCCCAAGGATGGGATATGTGAAGAAAGAATTTCATAGTGCAGTAATGTATATGTGACAAATAAAAACGACTTCACCCCGCCCTGTGCTTGCCCTGCCCAACTCATTATTCAGCTGCCTGCATTATACACACGTGACCCCCCCATCTTCCCCTGATCGCCTCCACTATATATACCTGTTGTGTTGAACTTTTTCCTGCCTTGTTTTCTGTTCCGGTGATGTCTTATTTCTATATTTTCTTTTGTTGCTAATAACATTTCTAGTGTTTTTCCTATCTGTATCTGTTTTTATGTGTGTGTGTGTTAATAAAATCCCCTGCTGCTTTTATCCTGCATTTGGGTCTGAAATCTCTTTGCTACCTTGGCTTGAGAAGAGTTGCAGTGGAACAAGGTGAGTTCATATTTGACTTCTTAAAAAATTCAACACTCGTGTCCAGCTATAAGTAAGTAAGTTTTTATTGCATTAGAATCCCAAGAACAGATCATCAAGAAGAGCAACATTGTGTAAAAGTGGTAATTTTTTTACTAAACACATACACACCACACTTATAGTTTCATCATTAACTCTTTTTCCCAGAGGGCCAAAAAAATGGAATTTGCACCTGCCCATGTTTTTCCCTAGCACACAAGCCATAATATATTCATAGAAAAGTTCCCGAAAAACAAAAACCAGTTATTTTTTTTCCACAGAAATGTTTGTATCTTCAAAGTAAATGTTGATATCAAACCTATTTCTGCTCTCTGAGATGCTCAGGGTGCTTGTTCATCTAAAAAGCAGCTCCAATTTCATCTTCAACCAGGAAAATTCTGTCCAACAGAGGGAAAAACACATGTCTAAAACACAGACTCATTTTAGATCAGACTCAGTCTGAACATCATTCGGTTCCTTATACTGATTAAAAACATCCTGTAAGTTGAATAAATAGGGTTAAACTCTACTACTTCTATACAGTTCCTATGAGGTTACCTGACATCACCAATCCTCCATGTTTGATTTTGTTCTGTTCTTTAATTTTCCACTGACCCCCTGTTTATAGATAGCTTGAAAATTCTTCTTCAATTGATAAACAGCTGAGATAAACAGCTGAGTCAAATAACACACTATAAAACCTTACAAGTCAAATAAACTAGAACTAGGCTAGAAGGTTCTCCAGCGGAGTTATGGTGCATCACGGTAAACGTCCATGCCGCATGAACAAGCGGCCATGAAGATCTCAGGATTTGATGGAAACGCATCATTTAACAGCTGGACTCGGAGACAGAGACGTAAATCACAATCGACTGCCTCACGCATCTGTCAACTTTGCCGATAGACAAAATCTACTAACAAAAGTTAAGGCAATTATGCTCTCGTGTTCGTTTAATCACATCTGGCAACAGATTTGCCGATTCGTGAAACATCTCCATCTCTGAACGCCGGAGTCTAACGATGTCGTCACGTTCGTCTTCACCTCTGCATGCTAATGGCTGGAGATGACAAGCCCTTTCCTATGCCTCGCCCTTCCTACATCGTTATGCACAGCTGTACCGGCCGTATGCTTCTGTCCAATCTGTCTTTACACATCTGGCTAATTAGCGCGCTTTGCCAGTCTGACGAGCTAACTCGCACCAATTTTGTAGCATCTACTCATTAAGTTGAGGAACCAAAAACACACATCTGCATCTGTTCAACCTGTTGCTGGAGAAGAGAAAGAAATAAATTCCTTAAAAGAAGCTCTAGCTATATTTTCGAATCGATGAAGAAACGATGTTGGGGATGGTTTTATGTTTCATTTTCAAACCTGATCGCTCTAATAGCGGCTTCGCGAGTCAGAAAGTAACAGATGACAGATGGTTGTTAGTGTAGAAATCGTATAAAAATCAAATTATTTGAATTATTAGACTTTATTTTGATCAGCGGATTAGGAATATATCCCAGGAACAATAAGGCAGGAATAAGGCCTAGATGGGACACACACACACCTAGCATTCACCTATCAGCATGTTCCACCACACTGTTCACATCTGAATAAAATACAATGCCAGATATATAAATATCCCCTGTTCATGATGTCATGGTGGAAATATGAATCATGACTCCACCCCCTTGCTGGTTCCAGACATATCCTAGATATAAACAGACCAAAACACCCGGTCTACCTTTTTTCCTATGGAAAAGTTTGTATAAGATCTGACCCGAAAAGAGCTACCAGGAAACCTCCTCCTCCTCCTCATTCTTCTTCTTTTTCTTCTTCTATTTTTTTATGATTATTATTATTCCGAGTGGCATCTTTTCAAAAAGCGTTTTATCTTGTATGCAGCTCCAGCGACTGCACACTTTCTGAGTATTACACTCAGTATATGAAATAAGAATTTTATCATCCCACTTTAGAGGATTGTCAGGATTGGATTAGATGGCTGAGCCAGAGAGAGAGAGAGAGAGAGAGAGAGAGAGAGAGAGAGGGAGAGAAAGATTCAGAGTGCGTGTCTGACTCACTGCCAGGAGAAATAGCCCATGTGGCCACGTCGAGCCGTAATGACACAATAACTAAATTATACAGAATCCACAGAATCAACAGAGAATCTGAAACAGGAAGATCAATATCCCAGCTAAAAGAGCGAGATCTGAAGACGGGAGACGTGACGAAAGAATGAATTAATAACCCGTGATGTAACGTAAACACACACACAAACACACACACATACATACACACTTACATATGACCAAGCACACGCCCATGAGGCAATTTCACGAAGCTGCGAAAACCTAATCAAGGGTGACTTGACTTTGCTTGGAGGATGTGTACATGTCAGTGCATGTGTGTGTGTGTGTGTGTGTGTGTGTGTCTGTAGCTAGAACAACTTCTGAATGATTATAAAAAGAAAAAAGTAAGAAGAATGATAAAGGAATGAAGAGAGAGATATAGAGTGAGAGAGAGAGAGAGAGAGAGAGAGAGAGAGAGAAGAGAGTGAAGAGAGTGTCTGTCTGAGAGTGAAAGAGAGATAAAGAGACAGAAATAGAGAGTGTGTATGTGTGTGTGAGAGAGAGAGACAGACAAAGAGAGAGAGAGAGAGAGACAGAGAGTGAGACTGTTCAAGAGACAGGCACAGAGAGAGAGAGAGAGAGATAGGGAGAGAGACAGAGTGACAGACAGCTAGGGAGAAAGAGAGAAAGAGAGAGATTAAGAGAAAAAGAGAGATGGTGAGACAGATAGAGAGACAGATAGAGAGCGACAGAGAGAGCGACTGTCTGTCTGATATAGAGAAACAGAGATAAAGAGACAGAAATAGAGAGTGTGTATGTGTGTGTGAAAGAGAGACAGACAGAGAGAGACAGATGGAGAGTGAGACTGTTCAAGAGACAGACAGAGAGAGAGAGAGAGAGAGAGAGAGAGACAGAGAGAGACAGAGAGAGGCCGAGCGACAGACAGCCAGGGAGAAAGAGAAAGAAAGAGATGGTGAGACTGTTTAAGAGAGAGACAGACAGACAGGTAGAGAGAGAGAGAGAGAGAGAGAGAGAGTATCTGTCTAATAGAAAGAAAGACAGATAAAGAGACAGAAATATAGAGTGAGCGAGTGTGTGAGAGAGAGGAAGACAGTGTGTTTGTGTGTGTGTGAGAGAGAGAGAGAGAGAGAGAGAGAGAGAGATGGTGAGACTGTTTGAGAGAGACAGACAGACAGAGTGTTTAAGAGAGAGAGACAGACAGACAAAGAGATAAAGAGACAGAGAGAGATGATTTCTGTTAAGAAAGAGACAGACAGGCAGAGAGAGAGAGACAGAGACAAAGAGAGATAAGATTGAGAGAGAGAGAGAGAGAGAGAGAGAGAGAGAGATGGATAAAAAGACAGAGAGACCGTGTGTGTGTGTGTGTGAGAGAGATATAGAGGTCTGTGGAGGTGGAGTCATGCTCATCTTCCTGACGCTCCTCCATGGCATTTCAGGTAAAATAATCGGAACGTGTCTCCAAAGGGCCGTCTGTAATAAAGCCTGGGAGACGAGCCGGGGTATTATGGGATGTGAGAGAGCTTTGAGATGAGAGACTAATGGAGCCCGAGGTCCCCAGGAACGTCACGAAAGCGCGGCGGATCCCAGGGAAACAACAACACGGCATACGGAAATAGAAATGAGACTGATGGAAAGGTCAGGAGGCTGGAGTGAAGCGGCGAGATGCCGTCATGATGCTCGCCATGCTGGGCTGCCACATTTAACTCGCAAAACTTCCAGAACACACGGCTAATCGTTTCATTAGGAATCTGAATGCACTTTTTATCCATTTCTAGTTACTTTGTATGTCGTTAGCTTGGGTTAATAGCGGCATGATAGCAGCTGTAAACAGTCTTTCCCTTAATTTGAGTTAACAAGCCAGAAAAAAAATGTAAAAAATAAAAGTTACAAAGCACCGACACTGGAGACTCCTTCCATACACATCTGTCTGATACCCACTTTATTCCTAATCAGGGTCACAGGGATCTGCTGGAGCCTATCCCAGCACACATTGGGTGAAAGGCAGGGGTACACCCTGGACAGGTCACCAGTCCATCACAGGGCCACACATATAGACAGACAACCACACACACACACGCCTATGGTAATTTAGAATTACCAATCAACCTATTAAATTAAATGCCAAAGCTATCTGTTAAGACCTTTTCCATTATGCTGCATTTCTGCTAGAATGTTCATTCGTTCTTATTTCCATGCTGAAAAACAAACAAACAAACAAACAAAAATGTGACTTAATGCTAACCATGCTAATCACACGTTATTGTTCACACAAGCTAAAGTTCAGTAGAAGTGGAAAGTCAAACACAAATGATTAAAATCTGATATTATTGTATTAGGTTAGTTTATAAATCTCGATTCTTAAACTTTTTGAGAATTTTTGACAAAGGGAAAATAACCAAAAGGTAACGAACGACAAGGGACTTTTAGCAGCGACTTTTATTCTTCCTGAAGACTTTCTCAGCCTGAGTTTTTTCCTAAACTTGAAGATCTTTTCCTTTAATTTAAACTTTTAAAACTTGGCTTTCTGTCAGCTGGATTTAAATAATTGACCGTTCTTATTGTAATTTCAGAATAAAAAGCCTTTTGTGTTTTGGAAATTGGGCTCATGTGGTTCATTTTGTCATTATTTTTTTTCCTGAGGTATTTTATCTTTTATATCATTTTATTTTTTATCAGATTTTCATCTGCACTTTGTTAAACCCTATAGGTTTGCGAGGTGAGGTGAGGTGAGGTATGTGGATTAAAAATAAACATAAAAATCTAACAATAATAATAATAATAAGCGACCGGTTTGTAAATCAGCGCTAACGTCACATGTATGAGCCACGTGTCGAGACGAGCGATAAATAACAAATAATAAATAATAAAGCACATGTGGGAGAAAGAGCTTTAATGACAGAGATGATTTGCAGTCGAGGTCGATGGTCAGATGATGATCACAGCTTGAAGCCCTTTTTTTCAGCTAATACAAGCCTCCTTTTTTAGATTTATATTCTTCCTTTTTTTTTTTAAGCTTCATCCACAAAGCAATCAGTCCGGCTATAAATGCTACAGTCGCGACACCTAATAGTGCATGGTAATGATAATAGAGTCTTATAATGCCACGTTTAAATAGAACTCTTGCATTTTGGCTTTCAAAAACAAACTTGACGCTTAATGTTCGAGTGGTTAAACATCTGAAAACTCTGTTGCTAAGCAACTGGGAAACATGGATGCTGAGCCCAAAGCTAGCTAATGACTGAGGCTATGAATCTACCGAGCGCTAACTGAGATTCCATGTGAACATTAAAGTCAAGTCATACTTTTCCAAAAAAATCATAAAAGCCAGAAAATGATAACAATCAGTGTTCAGGATCTAGGAAGATCTGTATCTTCATGAGCTTCTTGAAGTTTGTAGAAAAGAGATGACTACATGTTTAAGTTCTTCGGTTGATCCTCTGAGGAACCTTCCTCATATTCCTGTCGGAACTGGCTCCGATCATTTTGAAGCTTAGAACCATTAATCATCCAGTTCCTTGAAGGACCATTTTTCTTGAGGTTCACACAAATGTAGGATTCTTACCATCCATGGAACGTGTCCATTGCACAAAAGATTATTTTTAATGGAAAAAGGTTCTTTAGAATATAAAAGTGTCATTTTATTGTAAAAGCCATTTAGTGAAGAGACCTTCGGGGAGCCAAAACTGGGTTCTTCTATGGCATTTTCTGAAGGATGAAATGGAAGAAACCATTCAGAAAGGATGGGGGGGGGTAAAAATTCAGATTAAGTACACTATTAGAAAGTTTCTCGAAGGTTTGTTGGAGCCTACCTAAAAAGGTTCTAAATTGGGTAACTGCTAAAAGACAAACACTGCTAAAAATGTTCTACATGGCTTCTTTAATGGTTCCCTACTTAGAGAACATTGGAAGAACTCTTCAGAACACTTTTAGATCATATGACTATATGGTTTTTTATGAGGACCAAATAAAATTAGTTTCTTGGAAGAATCAAACCCTAAGCTATGAATGCAACTAAAGTCTATATATGGAGAGATAGAGAACTGCTAAGAGAGAAACACTGCTGAAAAGTTCTACATGGCTTCTTTAATAGTTCCCTACTCAGAAGAACAACCCTCAGAACACTTTATGAGGACCAAATAAAAGTAATATATATATATATATATATATATATATATATATACACACACACATATATATATATATATATATACACTATATTGCCAAAAGTATTCGCTCACCCATCCAAATAATCAGAATCAGGTGTTCCAATCACTTCCATGGCCACAGGTGTATAAAATCAAGCACCTAGGCATGCAGACTGTTTTTACAAACATTTGTGAAAGAATGGGTCGCTCTCAGGAGCTCAGTGAATTCCAGCGTGGAACTGTGATAGGATGCCACCTGTGCAACAAATCCAGTCGTGAAATTTCCTCGCTCCTAAATATTCCACAGTCAACTGTCAGCTGTATTATAAGAACGTGGAAGTGTTTGGGAACGACAGCAACTCAGCCACGAAGTGGTAGGCCACGTAAACTGACGGAGCGGGGTCAGCGGATGCTGAGGCGCATAGTGCGAAGAGGTCGCCAACTTTCTGCAGAGTCAATCGCTACAGACCTCCAAACTTCATGTGGCCTTCAGATTAGCTCAAGAACAGTGCGCAGAGAGCTTCATGGAATGGGTTTCCATGGCCGAGCAGCTGCATCCAAGCCATACATCACCAAGTGCAATGCAAAGTGTCGGATGCAGTGGTGTAAAGCACGCCGCCACTGGACTCTAGAGCAGTGGAGACGCGTTCTCTGGAGTGACGAATCGCGCTTCTCCATCTGGCAATCTGATGGACGAGTCTGGGTTTGGCGGTTGCCAGGAGAACGGTACTTGTCTGACTGCATTGTGCCAAGTGTAAAGTTTGGTGGAGGGGGGATTATGGTGTGGGGTTGTTTTTCAGGAGCTGGGCTTGGCCCCTTAGTTCCAGTGAAAGGAACTCTGAATGCTTCAGCATACCAAGACATTTTGGACAATTCCATGCTCCCAACTTTGTGGGAACAGTTTGGAGCTGGCCCCTTCCTCTTCCAACATGACTGTGCACCAGTGTACAAAGCAAGGTCCATAAAGACATGGATGACAGAGTCTGGTGTGGAGGAACTTGACTGGCCTGCACAGAGTCCTGACCTCAACCCAATAGAACACCTTTGGGATGAATTAGAGCGGAGACTGAGAGCCAGACCTTCTCGTCCAACATCAGTGTGTGACCTCACAAATGCGCTTCTGGAAGAATGGTCAAAAATTCCAATAAACACACTCCTAAACCTTGTGGACAGCCTTCCCAGAAGAGTTGAAGCTGTTATAGCTGCAAAGGGTGGACCGACGTCATATTGAACCCTATGGATTAGGAATGGGATGTCACTTAAGTTCATATGCGAGTCAAGGCAGGTGAGCGAATACTTTTGGCAATATAGTGTATATATATATATATATATATATATATATATATATATATATATATATATATATATATATATATATATATATATATATATATATATATATATATATATATATATACAGAGAATTGCTAAGATAGAAACACTGCTTTTTAATGTTTCCCTACTTAGCAGAACAAGTGAAGAACCCTTCAGAACACTTTAAGATCAGATGTCTATATGGTGGTTTAAGAGGACCAAATAAAACTGGTTTCTTGGAAGAATCTGATGAAGCTGTGAACGTACCTTAAGTCTTGTTTTAAGTTGGACGTTCTGTCATGGCGCGGTGTTATCTGGATGAGATCGTGGCCTGCATTGTAGACAGCAGGGAGATAAAAACAAACAAGCAAACACACGGACTGAGCGAGCTTATTAAGGGCCTCAGGTGTAAGGATTAAATTAGAATTGAACAGACGCCTAGCTGGAGGCAGCCTCGTCTGGCCCTGCGCCCGCCGCTGCGAGCTGTAACAAGGTTTTGTGTGTGTTATATGTGTCTGGCGGAGGCTGAGCTGTGATGTAGGGAGATGTTCCTGTTAGATCTGTGAGGTCGGGACGGAACCGGTTCTCTCTGGAGCGAACGCTCAGACGGCTCGACCCTTCCTCCGGCTGCAAGACCCGCGAGTGTAATTAACTTCTATAAGGCTTATTTTAAGAGCAAAGCCTCTCACTAGAGCAGGAACTCTCTCATCACACACAGAGAGAGAGAAAAAGAGAGGACACAGAAAAAGAGAACAGATAGAGAGAGAGAAAGAAAGAGAGAAATGGAGAGAGACGGTAGGAATTAGAAAGAGAATCACCAGGTAGACCACTGCACACGGAGCCTGAAGCTACGTTATGCAAAAGCGCTTTCATTTAATTGACTTCACACGCAGCAAATCTTCAAGGAACTCCGTCTGCATGTTCACTCACACGAAAGACATGTGGATTTTCCAAAGAAAGCCTTGATGGATTCCTAAGCCTTAAGGTTAGGATATGACGAGTACGCGAAGGAGATGACTGGTAGTCGACTGCGAAATGGAAGAAACCATCCACAAAGTATAGGGACGAGTGAAACCCGGCTATGTTAGAAGGAATTCTGGGAAAATTTAAAATGAGAAGCTTGGATCAGAAAAGATCCAAGGGTTTAGTTCCTGAGGCTACATGAGCTTTGAGGTGAATGTAAGTAATATGTCTTGGAAGTCTGAATACACTGATGTCGGGATGTTGAGGAGACTCCAGATCCAGTTCATCTCAAAGGTGTTGAGTGGGGATGAGTCAGAAGTCAGAGCTTTGTACGGGACACTCGACATCTTCCACTTCAACCTTCAGTCTTCATGGAGCTGCTTTGTGTTACACACAGGGGTTAGTCAGGGATTATTCATCATCATGCTGGAACAGGGATTCAGTTCCAGTGAAGGGAAACTGTAACTCTACAGAATACAGAGACATTCTCTACAATACTTATGGATTTGTGGCAACAGTTTGAGGAAGAACTATACTGTCTATAGGACAGTGAAGGTCAGGGGTACACAAACCTTTGGCTATATGGTCATTTTTTATACATTTTTAAAGTAACAATGCAGCAATTGTTCATATAAAGAATAAAAGATGGTGTAATGAAGCATGGTTCTTGCATCATTCTAGACTTTAAGACATTACAGTGGAATTCGTTTCTTCACATATCCCAGCTGAGGGGGTTGGGCTCAGATCGCAGGGAGCGGAGAGGGTTAAGGGCCTTGCTCAGTTGCCCAACAGTGGAGCTTGGTGGTGCAGGGGCTTGAACCCTGATCCTCTGATCAACAACCCAGAGCCTTAACCACTTGAGTGTACACTGCCCCCAAGAGAAGCAGAGTTTAAATGTGAAGACATTCTGATATAAAGTTTACACCATAAAATGTTCTCACATTGGAGATGTTTTGCTAAATAAACTGCCTCGTAGCTCAGAGCTACACAAAAGAAGACAAACTTCAAGCAGGAAATGGGTCACTTGTACATTTTGCCAAAAATCTTCCTTCATCTGATAATGTTTACGAGTCGAAGGAGCTGTTCAGAGTAATCATAACAACACTGTGGAACTCTACCCAGAGCAAGAACACGTTTAAACCCACAACTGATCAGTTCCAAGACCCTTTGAGCTTTGTGGAAAAAAAACATCTGTCAAATAAATAAGTGTAAGTTTTGCAGTAGCAGGGCAGCTGAGTGGAGAGAAGCTTGGAGCTCTGGCTTTTGAACCAGTACAGTTGTCTCATGATGTATGATCAGGGCCAAAATAAAAGAAGATAAAATGCTGAAACATGACAAACTTAATCAGTAATTAGCCAGATGTGATCTCTCAGAGTGAGCCAAGGCACTGATTTAGTTATCTTTATGGCATTTATGGGCTTGTTGGACAAAATAAGACTTCCTCACCAGTTAAATCTTTCTAAAAAAACAATTTATTTATTATAAAGTCAGTTTTTGTTAAAACATTCAACAGGTTTGTGCGAAATTTTGACTTTTAGCTTTTATAATTAGCTAGTAAAAATTGTACAAAATTTTTATCCAGACTTTTCTATCATGATGGGTGTGCAAAATTTGTGGGGCTTTATTATTATTATTATTATTATTATTATTATTATTATTATTATTATTATTATTATTATTTTAAATGTTTTAAAAATTAATCAAGTCTTCTAAGGGCCAAAATTCATAGACAGTGTTAATATTTTTTTATTATTTTATTAATTTTTTTTATTTTTTTTTTTAAACATCAAGATCAAGCTGTTGACCGTTCACACAGCAGCCTTGATTTATAATTCAGGAATAAATCCATGGTGCAGTATTTAAACCTGAGTAATGAAGATAAAGTCCGGATGTCAATAAACCACAAAACACACGGAAATTTCCGTCGCTCTCCTGCTGGACTTTTGCGAGATAGATGGACGAATGATGCAGCTGTGGTTCTCCTACAGATTGCAAAATGCTAATAGAAATATCTAACCCATATGAATAAAAAAGAATTCTGAGCATTTGGATAAATGAGGAGTGTTTAATGAAAAGTGTTGAGTGTTTTGTCACCGCTAGTTTGTTTTTCTGCATCTGTTTCAAGATTCGCTATGTTAAATGAGAATTTTGTACAAAAATGTTGCTATAGCTGTTTCCCTGACTCCAGCAACAGTCCATTATTACAGTCTTTCTTTAGCTAGCAAGCAGTGGTGGGTTAGAACCTGGTTAGCATCATAGAAACTCTGTATCTAAATCATCTCAGGTTCCTTAGTCCCATTTGCACCAATTCAAATGTCAAATTTTAAGCCACGCCTCCTGTGGATTAAAGCCACGCTTCAAGATGAACCTAAAGTGTCTAGCCTATGAGTGTCGTATCGTCTCACGTCACTTATTTTTACTAACAGGAAGTCGTTTCCCAGTCAATGGCGAATGACGTCAAACTTACGTGTATTAGCGACGGCGCTACACCAGCTTAAGCAGAATATGTGAATTATTAAAATGTTGTGCTAATTTTAAAGACGTCTCATTCGTCATCTCAGTCATCGGGCATCATGAAAATGTTTTCTCATCCAGCGTGATTGCTCGGTAGCTCCGCCCCTCTTCTTCTACGTAAGCAAAGCTGCATGTGTTGAGTGTCCAACATTCCACACTTGTTTTTTTTCCTGTATGAATAAGTGCATGGTCCAGGACTTAAAGTTCTCTTCTTCCTCTTCTTCTTCTTCTTGGAGTTTTTTTTTGTGTGAACACATGACTCATACAATATTTACTACAGAACAGTGCATACATATATGTGCAACATGGCTGATGCTCCTTTTGTCTGTATTTATATAAAATATTTATATAAAATATTTATATAAAAAGGTTGGAAAGACTTAGCAGAGAAGGAAAAGTTAGCTTGCTTTGCTAATCTATAGACAGAATACTGATACTGGAGACTCGTTCCAAAAATGCTAAATATACTGCGTTGTATTTCTGTATTTCTCCTCACCATAACAGCTGTTTTTAAACCCTCATATGATATGAGTCGGTAGTCAGTTTGAACCTGGGCTAGCTACACGTCTCTTATCTGCTAGCTGGCTTGACCTCATAGCTCCAGTGAAGAACATCGGGTCAGAGTGAATGAGATCATCAGGCGCTTCATTTCTGGCTGGACTCCGGCTTTAAGAAGTGCTGGGGTGTTTAATAGCATCACATATTGCTTGTGAACTTCACATGTTCCAGAGTAAATAATCAAACACACACACACACACACACACAAACACACACACACACACACAGGCTCTGGTTTATATACTAAACGTGCTAAAAATGCAGAGTTTGGTGATCTCTCTCTCTCTCTCTCTCTCTTTCCAAACTTTCCTTATGAATAATTGCACACGCTGTACTGTAGCACCATCTAATTACTTCTAACACCATCCATTGACTTCATTTGTGAGTCATAACTCTAATTGCTGTTGGAGATTCACCAATACTCCAAAGGATTACATCATCCTGCAAAGCCTGGTCACTTTATTATTATTAAAATACTAATAACCACAGAAAAACAGCAAAGGTGGCTTAAAAGGAACAGCGAAAGAACTCAAAACACACACACATACACACACACTCACACATGGTGTGGTCTGACAGGTTTGAGGCCGAATGAGGAATGGCCGTTACATCTCCCCATTTTAATTATCCTTATTGATTCCCTGGGTGCCTGCACCCTGTTTACTCCTGGGCAATAATGCATTATGTCCGCCACCGAATTGATGAATGCATTTTAATCTTAATCTATCAGAGTAATGCAACTGTGGAATAAATCAGAGCCAGCTGTCCCCGTCGCCGGGCCATCCTCATCCTCATCCTCGTCCCCGCCGTTATCCTCCAGCCAGCGATGGACTCGTCTCTCTGTCCTCTCCCCATGTTCGCTAATTCCTTTCCTCATGTCTGTTTTATTTCCAGCTCTCTCCCAGGAGCAGGAGCGAACAGAAGCGAACGGCTCTCACCGTGGCTCCGTTTCAACAGAGATGATCCCCTTTGGGGGAAACAATAAAACTGGCAGCTGATTAACAAGATTGGTGGAAGGCATTACCACAGGATTCGTTTCGTAAAGTTCAGCACTTGTGTTCTTAACGCCGCATGAATACAGAATGACTTAACAGCATGGAGATAAAACCAGGCACGCTGTGACCACTCAGGCTGCAGGACTTCGCTTTTTAGTCACTAGGGTAAGATGGAAGCTGCCGGAAAAGAGCAGAGGATTCGGATTTTCTTATTTAATACCAAATTTCTCGATTGTGATTTGTTCCAATTCAATTCGATTAATGTGCTTGGTGTTTCTATAGAAACCACCAACATATACTGATCAGGTATAACATTATGACCACCTGCCTAATATTGTGTTGGTCCTCCTTTTGCTGCCAAAACAGCCCTGACCCGTCCTGAACTATGTATTTTGACCCCTTTCTATCAGAACCACCATTAACTTCTTCAGCAGTTTGAGCAACAGTAGCTCTTCTGTTGGATCGGATCACACGGGCCAGCATTTACTCCCCATGTGCATCAATGAGCCTTGACCGTCCATGACCCTTTCACCGGTTCACCACTCTTCCTTCTTTGGACCACTTTTGATAGATACTGACCACTGCAGACCGGGAACACCCCACAAGAGCTGCAGTTTTGGAGATGCTCTGATCCAGTGGTCTAGCCATCACAATTTGGTCCTTTTGGTCAAACTCAAAGCTCAAATCCTTACACTTGTCTATTTTTACTGCTCCTAACATCAACTTTGAGGACAAAATGTTCACTTGCTGCCTAATATATCCCACCCACTAACAGGTGCCATGATGAGGAGATCATCAGTCTTATTCACTTCACCGGTCAGTGTTCAGAATGTTATGGCAGATCAGTGTATGTTCAACATGTATAGATGAATTCCGTCTTTTTGGGGTTTTTTTTGGAAGAAGTCTTCAGTGTCAGTGCCTCGAAAAAGTCAGATAAAGATGGAACTTTATAGCAGAAGAATAATGGATCCATCCATCCATCCATTAGTCCATCTGTCTGTCTGTCCATCCATCAGTCCATCCATCCATCCATCAGTCCATCCATCCATCCATTCATCCATCCATAAAGTTCAGAAAATTTCACACGTTCCTCCAGTGTCTGTGTGGGTTTTCTTCTGGTTCTCCAGGTTTCCTTCTGATTAAAAACCTGGATGTAAATTGTCCCAGGTGTGAATGAGTGTGTAAACCTGTGGGAATGTGTGATGGTAAAGCATCCTGATCCAGAGTGTATTCCCTGCTCATGGGGCAGCAGTCCTGGAATAATCTCTGGATCCTTGGATCTAGAAAAATGCTTACTGAAATAAAAAGAAAAAAAATAAGTATAAATTTTCGACACTGAGCTTTTTTTTTTATCTCATTTGTGTTACTAAAGGAACATTTATCTCTTTCTCTAATAAACATCATGTCGTGTATTTTGTTGACAATTTTGCGCTTCAGTTCATCTTCTCCTTTAGGAAAAGCTTATAGAAAAGGTTGGAACAGAGTCTTAGACAAAATGAAGTTCACCGTAATAACACAAAAGCTCTTGTTTTCAAGTTTTTTTTTCTTCTTTCGTTGTTTCCTGCTTCTCCTCGCTGCTATTAAATTTCCCTGCATCGGCAGCATGTTGTGCTGAAAAGGTTGAGCGACTGCCTTTTGTTTCTCGCTAAGCTGCTTAGCGCTGCGGCCTATTAAAGAGGGAACGGCTTCGTGTTCACGCAGTACATTTAGCACCAGAACTTTTCCTCACTTTTCTATTGTTCCTCGGCAAAAAAAACCCGCTGGCTCGTCCCGCGGCTCGTCACGCTGCGCGAGCACGAGAACCAAGAGCTTCACAAAAGGAAGCCATGCTTCTGCGTTATTTATGTCTTCCGAGTCAGGACAGCAGGGGAAGGCCAACATGATTAGAGCGGAAGACTCTCTCGTCTGAATTTTTTTTTTTTCGGCTTTGTTCTGTTTAGAAGTAAAAACGTGTTTGATGTGGGAAAAAAATTCTTTGACGTTAGAAAAAAAGTAATATATATTTATATAATATAATATAATATAATATAATAAAATTGTGCCGAAAGCAGCTGTGGGATTTGTTAAAACCATCTGATGACATGCTGATGAGCTCTTCACTGCTATCTTCCTGCGTTTTGGGAAGGATCACGGAGCTAGCCAAGGGGAGCGTCGCGAGCGTAGTGTGATGCTAATTAGCATCGTCAGAGATGCTTGATCCTTCCACACCAGAGGTTTGGCATAACACCTCGTGCTCGGCAGCCAGACGGGGTAATTAGTATTTTAGAAGGAAGTCGGTATTTGCCGAGAAGAAGTGTTGGAGTGAAGAAGAAGAAGAAGAAGAAAAAAAGAAAAAGAGAGGTGACTAGCGTTCCACATGAGTCACCTCTAGCTTCATCCTGACAGTCTTTAATTCTGTCAAGACTTAACGATACGCAGCGTAGCGGCTAACCCTGCCAAGCTCACCGTCGTTCTCTGGTACCCGAGCGGTCCAACTTCTCCAACATGTCTCACAAGAGCGGCTCATTAAGAGTCGTAGCTCCTCTTTAACGCAACTTCCCGTCTGCTAGCGCTCTCGTCCCTCTCTCCGCGGATCTACTCTGAACTATTTCCAGTTTTTTCTTCACTCAAAATGCACATATGGTTGCTCACTGACCATGGGTTTGAAACACAGCTTATGTGTATGTGTGTGTGTGTGTGTGTGTGTGTGTGAGAGAGACTGCCTGAAGGTGTAGTTATATGTGTTTAAGGGTCGTAAGGCTCTGTACTGGACATATGCTGAGCCTGTGATCTCTCTGACTCAAGGGCAAAAGCTTCGTATCCATAAAATATTCAGGGCAAGTTAAGGAAATCTCCAGGATGGGAAACAGATGCTGAAAGGCAGCAGTGGTGAGACATTAACATGCTGGACATGGTGTAATGGTAAATACTGCACAGATACTGAAACATTTCATGTCTGAGGTTTGTTTTTTCACAGGAAAACTCTTGCTGTAAGAAAAAAAGTCCACAGCGGGATGGCGTGATGAAGCAGAGTCATTCTTCTAATTGTGAAGTTGATTATTTTCCCATAATTGCACGTCCTGAATGGTTTTATTAACACCTCAATTTGTGATTACACGATTACAATTTTTATTTATTACAAATTTTATTTTATTTTAAATAAAAATGTTTAGGTATATCGTATTTATTTATAAAATTATAAAAAGTAATAAAATATAATTTTGTAAAAAAAAACAATTAAAAATATCATCGCAAATTGTGTTATTACATTTTTAAAAAATATTTCTTAATTAATTAATTAATTAATATAATTAATTAAAAAACAAGAATTTTTTTTTTTTTATCATTTTATTGTTACATTTAATGTTGTGGAATTTACACAAAGTAAGTTCCCGATAATGTTATAGCAATAGAAGAAGAAGAGGAAGAAGACTTACATAGTTCTTACATAAACTTCTTAAGTTTTTAAAGTATATACTTGAGAAAAAAAGAAAGAAGAGTTTAAGTGGACCGTGTGCTGTACACATCCCGGTGAGTGAGCGGTTACTATGGAAACGATAGCGTTTTTGAATGAGCGAACTATTATTCATGTAATGACCAATAAAATTCTAGAATTCATCAGCACTGTGCTATAAAAGATTTTATACATGCAGTTATACATACACCTCTCACAAAAAGTTAAGGATATTGGGCTTTCGGGTGAAATTTCAGGATGCACCTAAAATGCTCACCTTTAAGTGAGCATTTTTCCTTTCCAGGTGAACTTAATTTGACCTTCTCTACACTTTTGAATGCACATGTCCAACTGTTCAGTGTTTCAGTACTTTTTGCATAACTTGCTGTTCTCTAACAAGGTGCTTAACGGCAAAATTCACAACTGGTGTTTGATCCAGGAATCAACCAATAAATTTTCTGGTTCAATTAGAATTGGTATTTAAACAGTCCTCTTCATCATGCTGTTCACATTTTGACATCATGAGACCAAGACCACACCTAACAACTGATCAACAGAACCTCACCATTGCGAGGCTTCAAACAGGATGTTCTCTGAGGGAAGTGGCCACTGAGCTTAGAGTGTCACAGAGTGTCATCAGCAGGTTGCGACAGAGATACAGAGAGACTGGAAGAGTCACAGAAAGGCATAGAAGTTGAAGTCCTTTGGCCACATCCCACGTTGATGACCGCTTCATTGTGAACAGTGCCCTGAGGAACCGGATGATGAATGCCACTCAACTCCAGGCACACTTAAGGGAGGTGAAAGGCACCCAAGTGTCACATCAGACCATTCAAAACTGTTTACATCAGCGTGGTCTGCGTGCTAGACGACCTGCAGGGGTACCTGACCACATCACCAGGCACAGGCGTCGGGCCAGGGAGCATATATGCTGGACGGGGGACCAGTGGTGCTGTTCTCAGTGCTGTTCTCTGATGAAAGTTGATTCATGTTGAGCAGAAATGATGGCCGCCAACGATGTTGGAGACGTCAAGGAGAGCGCTATGCATCAGCCACTGTTGTCACCAGATGAGTGTTTGGTGGTGGTGGTGTTACAGTCTGGGCAGGTGTGTCTACTCAATACAGAACTGCCCTACATCTTGTGAATGGTACAGTAACAAGCCAATACTACCTGAATAACATCATTAATCCAGTCATTGTGCCCCTGAATGAACAACACAGGCCATCTTCATGGACAACAATGCTCCAGCTCATCGAGGTCACATCATTAGGAAATGACTGCTGGAGGCTGGGGTACCTCAAATGGAGTGGCCTGCACTTTCTCCAGACCCAAATCCCATAGAAAATCTATGGGACCATCTGAGTCGCCATGTAGAGGCCTTGGCCGCCCATGACCCTGTCTCCGTTTCACCACTGTTCCTTCCTTGGACCAGTTTTGATAGATACTGACCACTGCAGATCGGGAACACCCCACAGTTTTGGAGATGCTCTGATCCAATGGTCTAGCCATCACAATTTGGTCCTTTTGGTCAAACTCACTCAAATCCTTATGCTTGTCCATTTTTCCTGCTTCTAACATCAACTTTTAGGACAAAATGTTCACTTGCTGCCTAATATATCCCACCCACTAACAGGTGCCATGATGAGGAGATCATCAGTCTTATTCACGTCACCTGTCACCGGTCATAATGTTATGCCTGATCGGGGTGTTTATGTGTGTAGTGAAGTAGTGAAGTGATTGCTAGATACCTGGTGGGAAATTAACAATGTCTGAAATGTCAGAGTTTTTTTTTCTTGATCAGAGTGATATGTAAGATGTTTGGCCAGAGATTGTCTTTCCTCCTTTATTCCAGCTTTTTTTCCTCCTTCTTCTTTTCTGTTTGAAATGTCAGAGCTGATTATCTGGGCTTAAGAGTGTGTGAACTGATCAAACATAAACGGATATATTATTCATTATACGCACAGATTTCAGTCTGTAGCATGACAGTGGAGCAGCAGAAACACAGACAGCTCGAACCTTGCAGTTATACAAGACTGAAGAGGTGGAAATAATATATGAAAATTTAATGTTTTATATATTCTGTTATGTGGGTGGAGTTTGCTTGTTCTTCTAGTGCTACAGGGAGTTTCTGGTTTCCTCCTCTGATCCAGAGATATGTGATGTGTTGTAGGCTGATTGGTACACAAAGGCTCCAGGTTCCATATTACCCTGGGCAGGATAAGTGCTACATGGAACGAATAGGATGAATAGACTGATGGACTGATTGATGTACTAATGGATGGATAGATGGACAGATGGATGGATAGATGGACGGATGGATGGGTGGATGGATGGATGGATGGATGGACGGGTGAATAGGCAGATGGATGGATGGACGGATGGACTGATGGACGGGTGGACTGATGGATGGATGAATAAACTGATGGACTGAGGAATGAACTGATGGAGGGATGGATGGACTGAAGGACAGGCGGACAATCTGATAGTGGACAGATAGATGGATGGAGAATAAATAATTACCATTAAAGTGATTTTTTTTTTTATCAGTGAACATCCACTAAAAGGTTTCTAAAAGGTGTGTACTTGTAATAAATAAATAAATAAATACATAAATATTTTTGTTAAAGGTTTACAAAAAAATATTCTCAATCCACAGATTTTTTAAATTTATTTTCTTTCTTTCTTTCTTTCTTTCTTTCTTTCTTTCTTTCTTTCTTTCTTTCTTTCTTTCTTTCTTTCTTTCTTTGTACTAATAGCTTTAGAAGAGATTAGCAGGTCTCGGGTTAAGCAGGTTGATGATTATGAAGATTGAATTTCCATTTAAGTGAATTCTAAAAAACATTTAAATAGAAGCTTTATGAACAAAAATGAAATAAAAAAGTTAGGTAAGTGTTTATTGGTGTGAATTGTGCAGCTTTGTGAGCCGGTGATGAAACACTTCAGCTGTTAGATGTTTTGTTCAGCAGCTTTTTCTTCCTCTGTCATTACGCTGAAGCTGAAGATTTCAGTGATGCTCTAAAGCTTTCACTGCTTTCCGGCTCGGTTCTATAGACTCTCTCTGTTTCAGGGATCAGCGCACAAATCTCTGGGTCTGAAATGGCTAGAGAAATGGCTCACTACAACTTTTTATCTTTTTTTCATGAAGGCATCATTGCTTTGAGACTTTCCGGAGTGCGGAGAGCCGGCTGCGAGCTCCAGACCGCGGCGGTGGAAAATCTCAGAGATCATCATCTCAGTGTAGAGCTCGGTGTTTGCTTTTGTTTTTAAACGAGTGTCGAGTGCGAAAGTTTGTATCACACAGAGCGACGTGAGGAAGACAAAGAAGGCATGTGAGGTTTCACTGATGCTCTCAGGGGCAGATCTGGGAGCTAGTAACCAGCTCAAAGTACTGTATCCCCCCATCCGCTAACCCCAAACAGATCTGTTCCTTTTTCTTTTAAATTAGCTGAAATAGTTTTGATAATTTGTAGTGACCAGAAGGTCTGAAGTTTATGAAATGATCATCCATTGATTTAATGCTAGAATGTGACCAAGTGGTCATAAGTTATCAAAAAAATAAATAATAAATAAAAAAATAAAAAAAGAAGAATTGAGATAGAATTAGGGTCAAATGATTAGGAGTTTTTGAGTTTAAGAAAGAAATAACGAAAGAAAGAAAAAGAAAGAAAGAAAGAAAGAAAGAAAGAAAGAAAGAAAGAAAGAAAGAAAGAAAGAAAGAAACTGTGAGAAGGTGGAATATGGAGTGATGGAATGATTAAAGAAAGAGAATGAAGGACATACTGTGAAAGAAAGAAAGAAAGAAAGAAAGAAAGAAAGAAAGAAAGAAAGAAAGAAAGAAAGAAAGAAAGGAAGAAAGAAAGAAAGAAAACCTGAGGTTTGTTCGAGTACCTTATTGGTTTAATAGGCATGTTTTAAATTCATTCATTCGTTCGTTCGTTCGTTTGTTCGTTCATTCATTCATAAAAAAAAGGAAAGAAACACCTTAGTGTGTTGGATTGATTTAATGATGAGTTCATTCATTCATAAGAGAGTGCGTGAGTGAGTGTGTGAGTGAGTGAGTGAGTGAGAGTGAGTGGGTGGGTGAGTGAGTGAGTGAGTGAGTGAGTGAGTGAGTGAGAGTGAGTGAGTGAGTGAGAGTGAGTGAGTGCGTGAGTGAGTGTGTGAGTGAGTGAGTGAGTGAGTGGGTGGGTGAGTGAGTGAGTGAGAGTGAGTGGGTGGGTGAGTGAGTGAGTGAGTGGGTGGGTGGGTGAGTGAGTGAGTGAGTGAGTGAGTGAGAGTGAGTGGATGAGTGAGTGAGTGAGTGAGTGAGAGTGAGTGAGTGAGTGAGTGAGTGAGTGAGTGAGTGAGTGAGTGAGTGAGTGAGAGTGAGTGAGTGAGTGAGTGAGTGAGTGAGAGTGAGTGAGTGAGTGAGTGAGTGAGAGTGAGTGAGTGAGTGAGTGAGTGAGTGAGTGAGTGAGTGAGTGAGTGAGTGAGTGAGTGAGAGTGAGTGGGTGGGTGAGTGAGTGAGTGAGTGAGTGAGTGAGTGAGAGTGAGTGGGTGGGTGAGTGAGTGAGTGAGTGAGTGAGTGAGAGTGAGTGAGTGAGTGAGTGAGTGCGTGAGTGAGTGTGTGAGTGAGTGAGTGAGTGAGTGGGTGGGTGAGTGAGTGAGTGAGAGTGAGTGGGTGGGTGAGTGAGTGAGTGAGTGGGTGGGTGGGTGAGTGAGTGAGTGAGTGAGTGAGAGTGAGTGGATGAGTGAGTGAGTGAGTGAGTGAGTGAGTGAGTGAGTGAGTGAGAGTGAGTGAGTGAGTGGGTGGGTGAGTGAGTGAGTGAGTGAGTGAGTGGGTGGGTGAGTGAGTGAGTGAGTGAGTGAGTGAGAGAGAGAGAGAGTGAGTGAGTGAGTGAGTGAGTGAGTGAGTGAGTGAGAGTGAGTGAGTGAGTGGGTGGGTGAGTGAGTGAGTGAGTGAGAGTGAGTGAGTGAGTGAGTGAGTGAGAGTGAGTGAGTGAGTGAGTGGGTGGGTGAGTGTGTGAGTGAGTGAGAGTGAGTGAGTGAGTGAGTGAGTGAGTGAGAGTGAGTGAGTGAGTGAGTGAGTGAGAGTGAGTGAGTGAGTGAGTGAGTGAGAGTGAGTGAGTGAGTGAGTGGGTGGGTGAGTGAGTGAGTGAGTGAGAGTGAGTGAGTGAGTGAGTGAGTGAGTGAGTGAGTGAGTGAGTGAGTGAGTGAGAGTGAGTGAGTGAGTGAGTGAGTGAGTGAGAGTGAGTGAGTGAGTGAGTGGGTGAGTGAGTGAGTGAGTGAGAGTGAGTGGGTGGGTGAGTGGGTGAGTGAGTGAGTGAGAGTGAGTGAGTGAGTGAGTGAGTGGGTGGGTGGGTGAGTGAGTGGCTGAGTGAGTGAGTGAGAGTGAGAGTGAGTGGGTGGGTGGGTGAGTGAGTGAGAGTGAGTGAGTGAGTGGGTGAGTGAGTGAGTGAGTGAGTGAGAGTGAGTGAGTGTGTGAGAGTGAGTGAGTGGGTGAGTGAGTGAGTGAGTGAGTGGGTGGGTGGGTGAGTGAGTGAGTGAGTGAGTGAGAGTGAGTGAGTGAGTGAGTGAGTGAGTGAGTGAGAGTGAGTGAGTGGGTGGGTGAGTGAGTGAGTGAGTGAGTGAGTGAGTGAGTGGGTGGGTGAGTGAGTGAGTGAGTGGGTGGGTGAGTGAGTGAGTGAGTGAGTGAGTGAGTGAGTGAGAGTGAGTGGGTGGGTGAGTGAGTGAGTGAGTGAGTGAGTGAGTGAGTGAGAGTGAGTGAGTGAGTGAGTGAGTGAGAGTGAGTGAGTGCGTGAGTGAGTGAGTGAGTGAGTGGGTGGGTGAGTGAGTGAGTGAGTGAGAGTGAGTGGGTGGGTGAGTGAGTGAGTGAGTGAGTGGGTGGGTGGGTGAGTGAGTGAGTGAGTGAGTGAGTGAGAGTGAGTGGATGAGTGAGTGAGTGAGTGAGAGTGAGTGAGTGAGTGAGTGGGTGGGTGAGTGAGTGAGTGAGTGAGTGAGTGAGTGAGTGAGAGTGAGTGAGTGAGTGAGTGAGTGAGAGTGAGTGAGTGAGTGAGAGTGAGTGAGTGAGTGAGTGAGTGAGTGAGTGAGTGAGTGAGTGAGAGTGAGTGGGTGGGTGAGTGGGTGAGTGAGTGAGTGAGAGTGAGTGAGTGAGTGAGTGAGTGAGTGAGTGAGTGGGTGGGTGGGTGAGTGAGTGGCTGAGTGAGTGAGTGAGAGTGAGAGTGAGTGGGTGGGTGGGTGAGTGAGTGAGTGAGAGTGAGTGAGTGAGTGAGTGAGTGAGTGAGTGAGTGAGAGTGAGTGAGTGTGTGAGAGTGAGTGAGTGGGTGAGTGAGTGAGTGAGTGAGTGGGTGGGTGAGTGAGTGAGTGAGAGTGAGTGAGTGAGTGAGTGAGTGGGTGAGTGAGTGAGTGAGTGAGTGAGTGAGTGAGTGAGAGTGAGTGAGTGTGTGAGAGTGAGTGAGTGGGTGAGTGAGTGAGTGAGTGAGTGAGTGAGTGGGTGGGTGAGTGGGTGGGTGGGTGGTTGAGTGAGTGAGTGAGTGAGTGAGAGTGAGTGAGTGAGTGAGTGAGTGAGTGAGTGAGTGAGTGAGTGAGTGAGTGAGTGAGTGAGTGAGTGAGTGGGTGGGTGAGTGAGTGAGTGAGTGGGTGGGTGAGTGAGTGAGTGAGTGAGTGAGAGTGAGTGGGTGGGTGAGTGAGTGAGTGAGTGTGTGAGTGAGTGAGTGAGTGTGTGAGTGAGTGTGTAAGTGAGTGAGTGTGTGAGTGAGTGAGAGAGTGAGTGAGTGAGTGAGTGAGTGAGTGAGTGTGTGAGTGAGTGATTGTGTGAGTGAGTGAGTGAGTATGTGAGTGAGTTAGTGAGTGTGTGAGTGAGTTAGTGAGTGTGTGAGTGAGTGAGTGAGTGAGTGTGTGAGTGAGTGAGTGAGTGTGTGTGTGTGAGTGAGTGAGTGAGTGTGTGAGTGAGTGAGTGAGTGTGTGAGTGTGTGAGTGTGTGAGTGAGTGAGTGAGTGTGTGAGTGTGTGAGTGAGTAAGAGTGAGTGGGTGAGTGGGTGGGTGAGAGTGAGTGAGTGGGTGGGTGAGTGAGTGAGTGTGTGAGTGAGTGAGTGAGTGTGTGAGTGAGTGAGTGAGTGTGTGAGTGAGTGTGTAAGTGAGTGAGTGTGTGAGTGTGTGAGTGAGTGAGAGAGTGAGTGAGTGAGTGAGTGAGTGAGTGAGTGTGTGAGTGAGTGAGTGAGTGAGTGTGTGAGTGAGTGAGTGTGTGAGTGAGTGATTGTGTGAGTGAGTGAGTATGTGAGTGAGTTAGTGAGTGTGTGAGTGAGTTAGTGAGTGTGTGAGTGAGTGAGTGAGTGAGTGAGTGAGTGAGTGAGTGAGTGAGTGAGTGAGTGAGTGTGTGAGTGAGTGAGTGAGTGAGTGTGTGAGTGAGTGTGTGAGTGAGTGAGTGTGTGAGTGAGTGTGGGAGTGAGTGAGTGAGTGGGTGAGTGAGTGAGTGAGTGAGTGAGTGAGTGAGTGAGAGTGAGTGAGTGAGTGAGTGGGTGGGTGAGTGAGTGAGTGGGTGGGTGGGTGGTTGAGTGAGTGAGTGAGTGAGAGTGAGTGAGTGAGTGAGTGAGTGAGTGAGAGTGAGTGAGTGAGTGGGTGGGTGAGTGGGTGGGTGAGTGAGTGAGTGAGAGTGAGTGGGTGGGTGAGTGAGTGAGTGGGTGGGTGAGAGTGAGTGAGTGAGTGAGTGGGTGGGTGAGTGAGTGAGTGAGAGTGAGTGAGTGAGTGAGAGTGAGTGGGTGGGTGAGTGAGTGAGTGAGTGAGTGAGTGAGTGTGAGTGAGTGAGTGAGTGAGTGAGTGAGTGAGTGAGTGAGTGTGTGAGTGAGTGAGTGAGTGTGTGAGTGAGTGAGTGAGTGAGTGTGTGAGTGAGTGAGTGAGTGAGTGTGTGAGTGAGTTAGTGAGTGTGTGAGTGAGTGAGTGTTTGAGTGAGTGAGTGAGTGAGTGTGTGAGTGAGTGAGTGTGTGAGTGAGTGTGTGAGTGAGTGAGTGTGTGAGTGAGTGAGTGAGTGTGTGAGTGAGTGTGTGAGTGTGTGAGTGAGTGTGTGAGTGAGTGAGTGAGTGTGTGAGTGAGTGAGTGAGTGTGTGAGTGAGTGAGTGAGTGTGTGAGTGAGTGAGTGTGTGAGTGAGTTAGTGAGTGTGTGAGTGAGTGTGTGAGTGAGTGAGTGAGTGAGTGAGTGTGTGAGTGAGTGAGTGTGTGAGTGAGTTAGTGAGTGTGTGAGTGAGTGAGTGTGTGAGTGAGTGAGTGAGTGAGTGAGTGAGTGTGTGAGTGTGTGAGTGAGTGAGTGTGTGAGTGAGTGAGTGAGTGAGTGTGTGAGTGAGTGAGTGTGTGAGTGAGTGTGTGAGTGAGTGTGTGAGTGAGTGTGTGAGTGAGTGAGGGTGTGAGTGAGTGAGTGAGTGTGTGAGTGAGTGAGTGAGTGAGTGAGTGAGTGTGTGAGTGAGTGAGTGAGTGAGTGAGTGAGTGAGTGTGTGAGTGAGTGAGTGAGTGTGTGAGTGAGTGTGTGAGTGTGTGAGTGAGTGAGTGAGTGAGTGAGTGAGTGTGTGAGTGAGTGTGTGAGTGAGTGTGTGAGTGAGTGAGTGAGTGAGTGAGTGTGTGAGTGAGTGAGTGAGTGAGTGAGTGTGAGTGAGTGTGTGAGTGAGTGAGTGAGTGAGT